>NW_011966832.1:4022-37311 GCF_000949405.1 Vollenhovia emeryi | reverse complement strand
TACGCGCCAACTTAAAGTCGCGCTGCAGCGTCGTCACGAATGACACTCTATCGACTTAAAAACTACAAGGCGTCGTCAGAATAAATACGAGGACATAGGATATCGCGTTTAAACTCGGAATTTTTACGATTGTGGAAGCACTGAAATCTTAGCTTTCCTACGAGACCAAGATCATCTTGCTATGATATTTCTGTGCGAAGATATTGATGATTATATTGACTCGTGATCTCGATCTCGGTATAGAATTAATTTTATTTCCAAAATTCATTAACGATATCGCACAAAGTAAGGATCCGTGATAAACGATTCTTATCTGGTTAGAAGCTCTGAAATCTTAGCTTTTCAACAAGACCAGGTACATCTTGCTACGATTATTCTGTGCGAAGAAATTGACGATTATATCGAGTCCTGATCTCGATCTCGGGACAAAATTAATTTTATTTTCAAGATTAATTAACGATATTTCATAAACTAATGATCCGAGATAAACGATTCTTATCTCGATAGAAGCGCTGAAAACTTAGCTTTCCAACGAGGCCAGGTTCATCTCGCTACGATTTTTCTGTGCGAGGAAATTGACGATTATATCGACTGGCGATCATAATCCTGAGACAAGCAGCAGACGGCTCGTATATGCGGTGTGTCGTGCGGCGTCATGCGTGGCCGGTGTTTACTATCGAACACCTGTGCTTTGTATGTTTTGATGCCAGTTTTTTGATGCTCGTTTACTACTGGCGTAAAAACTCGCGCGCATTCTCAGAAGAATTGTGCGCGCGCTCGCCCGATTTTTGAAACGCTGTAACTCGGCGAAAAATTGACGTAGCGACACGAACCAAAAACCAATCTTCTTCTTTTCGCATCCCGCAGCTATTTACATTGAGTATGCATGCTCTTATCATGAAACTGACGTACAATGGAATAAAAAGTAAAATACTGAAATATAAATTATACAAATAATTGCTAAAAGTTTTGCTAACAATACAGTTATGTTAGAATGTATAGCAAGTATATGAAAATGTGATTTTTTATCATTAATCATCATATTTTATTGATATGCTTTATTTCTACTAACCTTTTGGCTTAATTAAATGTGTCAAGTTTTGTATTAAACTTGTATACTTTTTGTCGGCAAAATTTGTAGCACACACTGTTCTGGATATTCTTGAACTAGAAAATTATTTAAACATTCTTTTGTTCATACAAGATTGCTCAGTTTATATCGGACAATCAATACGCTTGCACTTTGATGAAATTAAACTTTGCATTGTTCTAATTATAAATAAACTAATACCTCTCTTTTTTATTAGAATAAAATTTTTATTCGATAAAAACAGGCCAACTTGTAGCGGCCCTCCACCACCCCTGCCGATTTTCGTCGGCGGTCCTCTTTTCTTTACAATTTGGTTTTATCGTGTTTATTGTTTATTTCATTTTACTTTTAATTTACTTGACAATGCATACAAGATTATAAAAAAAATAATTATTGTACATTATAAAATTAAAAATAAATTATTTGTACAATACAATATTTCACTTGACATTACATATGAAATATTCAGTGTGCACACAATAACACGAAATTCTTGTAAAGTAAAATATGTGTCTATTGTGTATATTTATCAAAGTTTTTAATATAATCATCGAATCATACAATACTTCCACAGTTTATTTGATTTTATTTAATTTATGTATGTAATTGCAACCAAATAGATCGTTAGTAAATTTATTATTTCTGTATCTTAGCCGTATTCCGACTTATAGACCTACACTGAGAAAAATGTCCGATTAAATATAATCGGATAATCCAATTACATGATAACAAACGGATATATCCGATGAAATTGTATATCCGATGAAAAATTTGATCGGTTTTTCAATCATATTTCATCGTTAATTGCAATTCATCGGATAAATTTCATCGGATACATCCATAGTTTAATCGGAAAACGTAATCGGAAAAATTAACCTTCGGACATACTATTTAATTGGTTTATCCGATGAAAATTTTTCTCAGGGTACCTATTCATTTTCTACTTACCCGTGTTTCAACAAATTTACCGTTTCAACATTACCGATTTTAACAATTTATAACTCTCTTATTAGTGCCGAGCGACGATTTTAACTTACACATTTGTGTTTTACAGGCAAAAATACACGATCCTGTGAATTTTCATCAAAAACGGAGAGTGAGAGACTCTCCTTCTGTATTACCTGGAGACTTTATCGACAGTGCTTGGAAATGGGCGTAGAGGAGTAGTTCCAAAAATAAAAGTGGGCGTAAAGCGCTGGAAACAGCCTAGCGAAACGGTAATAAGTAAAACGCCGGTGTGGCAGCTGCTCTCAGTTTTCTCTCTGGATAAAGAGAACAGACACTCTCGGCCGCGATTGTCATTAAAGTGCGCAAAGTGCGTAACTGGTGCAGCAACGAGGAGCTGGTGCGACTCGAGCGATTCCGAATTAGCGAAGAAGATACGAGAGTACGCGTAAAATCGTGCGTGATCAGTTTAATAACCAAATTTTTATCGCTCGTCGAAATTGTCGATGAGACTGGAACGCTTAGAACGTTAAATTAGAAGTCAAATTAGTTTATTTGCGTCTTAACCACGTGGTGTGTCTGCATGTTATTTCTCACGTTGTTCGCTTCATCGAGTTGAATTTTCGTTCCAGATGCCGTCCGTAACGTTAAAAGACGTGGACCAGCAGAAGTTCGTGAAGGCATTCGCAGCCTTTCTCAAGAAGTAAGGAATATCCATGGAATAATTAGAACCTAACCTACAAGTAGAAACTCCCTACCCTAGAATTGGGAGCATTCCAGATAAAAAAAATGTGGACAATTAGAACCTAATCTAATGTTATCCAATTAGAATATAATAATTGATCTCTCTAGAATTGCGAGCGCTCCAAATAAAAGAATGAGTAGGATAATCTAAAAAGCAGTATCTCCATTTTTTGGCCACTGTAGTTAACTCACTTTCTATGTTTCTTAGAGAAATGTCCAGTGTCCTACAAGGCTAGAAAGCAGTAAGAGCGCTAGATTAACATAAAATAATGAATACACGTTGCAGTATGTCCACCTGTTATTAACAGTATTTCTCTAAGAAGCATATAGAGAATGAGTTACCTACAATGGCCAAGAAATGGAGATACTGCTTTTTAAGTTAGGACGGCAGAATAGGAATCTGGGGGTCAATTCTGTATCTTACGCTATAGCAAAAATGCTAAAAACGAATGGCTTTGTCTCTTTCTATCCGTCCCTTTAAAAAGAGACAAAGCAGCTCTTAGCATTTTTATTATATTGTAAGATACAGAATTGACCCCCTGATCAAATTAATCTCGCGCTCGCGATTCTAACGTAACTCGCATATCTATTATTCTCATTCATTTCTGTTATTTAAAATAAATGAAGCAATTGATAAAAGATAAGTGGTAATTTAAAATAACAAAATTAATATTTTTTTATGTATCTACCTCTTATTATTTACTTTTTCTTATGAGGCCACAATTTACGAAAAATTCCTTTATCGTTCCTAGTAGTAGATATGCTTAGGGACAGTTCAGTGCTTCGAGATATGTCATTGCGATTCGACATTGTACTCTGTGAAATTGCAGAACCGGCAAGATGCGCGTGCCAGAATGGGTGGACATCGTGAAGACTGCCAAATTCAAGGAGCTGGCGCCCTACGACCCCGACTGGTACTACATCAGGTGCGCGGCCCTGGTGCGCCACATTTACATCCGAAGTCCCATCGGGGTCGGCGCGGTGACGAAGATCTTCGGCGGACGCAAACGCAACGGCACTCATCCCAGCCACTTCTGTCGCTCGGCGAGCGGTGTAGCGCGCAAAGCGCTGCAGAGCCTGGAGCAGCTCAAGCTCATCGAGAAGGCGCCTCTCGGCGGACGTAAACTGACCAGTCAGGGTCGCAGGGACCTCGATCGTATCGCCGCGCAAGTAAAAGCTAAGAGCAAAAAGCAGCTCAAGCTTCAAGAGACGGTTGTAATTTAAAAACTCTGTAATAACAAAAATGTAAAATCTTAACTCTATTCGTTAGATATACACGAGTGTATATAACTTTATCGTTTTAACAAAATTTATTGAATTATATTCAAGAATTGGAAATTCACGATTCGGGCTTCGAGGATACCTTCTACTTCACATTAAAGCTAAAAGCAAAAAGCAGCTGAAGCTTCAAGAGACTGTTGTAAGTTAAAAACGTTTCTCTGTAATAAAAAAAATGTAAATCTCAACCCTCTATTCATTAGATGTATTCGAGTGTATATAATTTCATCGCTTTGACAAAATTAATCGAATTATATTCAAGAATAGAAAATTAACGATTTGGGCTTCGAGGATGCGTTCTACTTCACATTAAATTATGAGGCGAATGGGTGTAGAAAAATGTCCCGTGCGGTATAAATAAATGCATATACTTCTTTTTTAATAAAATAATATAATTAATTATTTATATGTATATGTTTGCATTCACACATAAGAAAAATTTCACTCTGATATTTCGATACAATGGAACACGTCACACGTTTATTATTATTACAAATTACAAATTGATGTAGAGTATTACAGGGCAATGATCGCTGCCATAAACCTGCTTCCTTATTACGTTATCGCACACTTTATTCTTGATCCGTTCTGATATCAAGAAATAGTCTAGTCGCCTATACATAGAAAATTATTCATAATTTTTAATGCACTCAATTATGATCAACGATAAATATTATATAATGTATTTATACACTTTCTCATAAATAGGTAGAGAGCTTCAATAAAAGTAACTGATATACTTGCCATCCAATATCCTTGTTGCGTGCATTGGCAAAATACGACCAGAATGTATATGCACCTTCTGTGTCAGGATATAATGATCTGAAGGTATCAACGAATCCGGCAGCTAAAAAGTCGGTCATACCGTCTCGCTCTTCTTTAGTAAATCCAGCATTTTTTGCGTTTGTCTTGGGATTCTTTAAATCTGAAAATCAACAATACCAAGCCAACGTTAGTATTTCTATTGCTTCACTCACATTTACTAATTGCTGATACTTTATGTTTAAAAAAAAATCTAAGTTAAATGAATGTAATACTGATACCAATTTCTTGATGAGCCACATTCAGATCGCCGCATATGATAACTGGCTTCTTTTGATCCAATTCCTCGATGCGTTTCTTGAACGCTTTATTCCACTCCAGTCTTTTCGGTAATGTCACCAACTTCTGCCCGGCATTTGGCACATCTATCGTATCATATTCTATTATTAAACATGTAAGCGATACTTTCAATGAAATTAGAGATAGTGCAATACAGAGAAGATAAATTATACACTTGAAAATTATATCACGTGTAATAGAACCGCGTATAGAGTCCAATTTTTATGATTGTAGAATACTACGGTCCGGTTGCACCAACGTTGTTTATCTTAAGAGGCCTGTCAGGGTGTAACTTACAAACATTAACCACGAAAAATTCTGGAAACTCCGCCATGATCATTCTACCCTCGCTGTCGAAGGATTCATTTAAACCGTATTTCACGGAAATCGGCATTTCCTTGCTGAACAAAGCAACTCCGCAATACCCTGGCTTCTTACCTGTCGACGTACATTTATCAGTTACGCGATTCGCATACGCGGCGCGAGCTTTTCTTCAATGTATCTTACTGTCGAGAAAGTAGTGATGGTATCCCGGCAATTTGACCTCGTCTGGCAGCTTGTCTTTGTCGCACTTGGTCTCTTGCAAAGCGACTATGTCTGCGTCTTCTTTGATAACGTAGTCGAGTCCTTTTTTCTGATTAAACATAAAGACGGAATTGTTTTAGGTTCAATACGTTGATTAACAAACTGTACTTTGACAGCGAAGCGTACCTTGACGACAGCTCGGATCCCAGAGACATTCCAGGTGCAGATCTTGAGATTATACTTCTTTCCTTCCTCGTTTGACTTTATACATCCAAAATCTATCTCGTTCAAGTTGGTGTCCGTCTTATTTTGCATCTGCTTGGGCTCGTCCTTCGACTTCTTCGCGGTGGACGAGTCGGCGCTCTTCAATCCCTTCGAATCGGCCCTCATCTTCTTCGGAGCCGGTTCATCGTTCGTATCAATTACACGCTTTTTATTCGAAGCTCCATTTTCGTCTAATTTCTCTGTTTTCTTACCAGGTTTAGCTTTGGGAGAGTCAACCTAATTTCAGGGAAAAATTGATGTACAGCAAGCTCTGAATACAAGCGACACAGCTGTGCAATGGACAATTAAATACAAAACTCTTTGCAGACCGAGGGGTAAACCGCTAGACCAATTCGTGTACACTAATGCCCGCTGGGCATTACTTTGGGCCTGAGCAGAATGGCTGTCTTGTATTCTAAGTCATAAGACAGTTATTGTGCGTTACTTTAAAACAAAGATTTAAAACATTGTCTTAAAGAGTACAAGGCAGCCATTCTGCTCAGGTCCTTGCCTCGAGACAAAGACTTGAAACATAAAATATTGTTTTAAGACGTAAGACAGTTATTGTGCGCTACTTCAAGACAAAGGCTTAAAACATAAAGCATTGTAATGGAAAATTTCATCAGATCGCCAGTGAATTATTCCCGCACGCATTTCCCATACCTTTGCTCTCGCGGCTCGCTTTCGTGGCATGTTGAGGCCTCGCTTCTCTCCAAGAAAGAGTACTGAGGAAAATACACAACAGTATTAACGTTCAACGGCTCGTGTCAAACGTCTCTAAACAATCCCCCGGCCCGATAAAATCAATATTGCAAGTGGAACGCGGCGACGCGTGTGTTTATCGCTCATCTACACCAATGTTAAATAACGTCAGTGCGCGAGTCGCCTGTACGAGACCGGTGGCTCGACTTCCGGGGTTTTCCGGGATTAGCGAACGCGGGATTGTTACTGCGTCGCATAAAGAGATTTCATTATCTGCCCTCGATCGATAGATACATAGCCTAGTCTGGCCGGCGTCTCGCCGGGCGTCCAGGCGACTCTCCCACTGATCCTGAGGTTCCACGAACCCTCCGGATCGGAGGGACGATCGCGGGACGATGCTCCCTTAATTTTACGACACCGCTTTTTTACAGACCTGACAAGCAATTCCCGTACGTGTGACCGGAAGGGACGCGACGACGCGGCTCAGCCTGCACAACTTCAAATTTAGTGCCATCCAGCACCACGCGGCGTGCCAGGAGTGCCAGGAGAGTGCCAGGGGGGCTCCGAACTCCCCTCTTGGAGAACAATTCTCGGCGCCACTGTTGCCGGCGGAAGAAAAAGAGACGATCACGCGTGGATATAACGGATCTTGTGCGTGCAAGCGGTATTGGAAAAAAAAAGTTGCGAACACACAGCACTGTGAAATGCAAAACGATGTCACTCTCTGACGCGTGTATCTTTTTGTTTCTCTTCGCGTTCGGTACTTTTTGTTCCTTTCTGTCGTTCGATATTTAACAAAATAATTTGCCCGCAAGACGCTAGAAACAGAACTCCGCGAATATTTCTCTTCGCGTTTGGTACCTCGTTATACACGTCGCTCAATATTAACGATTTACCAGACGAAGTAACCATTTAATTTTTATCTTAGTTTTAAGTTTAACTTGCGCTGATGAAAGCACTGCGTGCCGAAACGCGTCCGCGAATCTATACTTCAACTGTAACAGCCTGAAGTTTAAAATATATATTGCTTTGTTAACTTTCGTGCTCGTCAAGATCGGCCTCCTTTATTCGCTTGTTAATTATTTAACAAAATAATTATAATTTGTCTGTAAGACCCTATAGACTCTGCGGATATCGTACGAATCGATTTCCCCTCGCAATCTCATCTAACAATAAGATAAATCAGTTATTGAAGGTAGCGCTTAATTGCGGAGTTGGGCAAATGATCCAACGACGCAAGAGTGCGAATTTTCTTTCAAATATAACAGCATGCATTTTACAGGAGATTCACAGGGATGTTATGGGGGGATGTTATTGTCGCGAGTTGCCTTTCCGAGAGAAGTCCGAATAATTATTCTCAGAATTATTAGCGCGGCGACAGTAACGATTATCCGGCGCGTTAATTTGTCATAGCGAATTCGGTCGCTTGCACCAATATACACTGAGCGCGCACTAAAGCTTGTTTATAGTCAATTCTTATATTTAAAGATCATTTTAAATGTCTCTTGAAGTACTTTTTAGCCAGAAAAATGATCTACCATCCGTATGGATCTTTTTTTGGGGGCTAAATAGCTTTTGACCGTACATTTAAGATGATCTTCCCAAGTAGAACAAGTTAATCACGAAAACGCCAATGTGACATTAAAATGATGAATTTTAAGTCATAAAATGATCGACATCAAGATTTACTTTGCAATGACTGATTTATGACATGCTGTTTTATGATATTCGTGATGTGTATAATAATATATTATTACAGATTACATGATTAATCATATATTACTTCAATTTATTTTTAATGTGTAATATTTAATTAACTTTGCTTTGTAAAACAAGATTATTTTTACAGCATTTTGATGTCTTAACGATGTCACAAATAGGTGCTCTCGGTGGGCTATTTTGACGTCACCACGATGCATAAAAAAAATGATCAAAAAATGATGTCATCTTGACGTTTTCATGACTAATATGTTCTGCTTGGGTTAAAAATAAAAATTAACTATGAAAGAAGCCTTAGTGTGCACACAATGCTCACTATCCGCTAATACAGCTACGAAATGTACTCGTCTCGTTGGCGACAATAATTATTCGCGTAAGGCAAGGGAGAGCCGTTGCCAATTGATCTACAGATTATGACATACGTTAGAAGAGACGACGTACACAGTAAGAATCGATCGGCCCGTACATTGGACACAGATAACCGGGCATGCTCGAAGTAAATTAAATTCCGCTTCGGTAACGCCCGTGACTTTGAGTGCACGAAGCAATCGCGCGAGAATACCTCCCGGGCCTGGAGCTGCAATATATTTTCAGCAATGATTTATTGTAAATCAAGTATATATAAAATAAACTTATAAAGATTGTGTACACTTAAATTACATGCGAAATCGCGCCGTCGTCTCAGAAACTCTTCGCTAATCACTCATGACGACGACGGTCTTCGGTATCCTCGAAGAGGAACTTTGGCGTTGCGTCGCAAGGGCAATCGCAAACCGACGAAACCGCGAAACAAAATAGAATACGTGGGATACGTAAAACGTTCGCTCAAAGGGGAATGTAACTCAACGCGAATCAAACGTCCTGGGTTCCTCGACATCGCCCTCTGATGTCGCACCGATTGGCGACACCGAGGAAACCGTAAAGATAAACAAGATAACTTACAATGGCATTGTAAAATCGAACACGGTACAAACGTTTCTGGAGTGGCCGAGACTTCAGAGGCTCCTGATGTATTTACTGTAATTACATTATAACGAGTTACGAGTGAAATATACACAGTTAAGTCTAAAATATAAATCAATATGTTACAAATCGCGCAGTCGAATCTCTATCGTCTCTAGTCGCCGTTAAGATTCACGTGACTGTGACCGAGCGTTTTCGATCCTTCACGCTCGTCCGCTCCCCGGGCTAGGGCCGTTTCTTTCCCGGGCAAGATCTCACGAATCGCGGAATGCGCTCGTATAATCGCTGTGAAACAAAGCACTTGTACAGGCACGTTCAGTGTAAGTACTAATATCAATAGCCTCGCGTAACAAACACTTCAACGTTGTACGTCCGCAGTTATGCAATAGAAAAGTCCTCAAGGCCAATTAACAGCAGGAAATCTCCACACTGCGCGGGTTGTATATATATGTATATAGACGCGCACATTTCACTCTAACGTATAAACAGAACTCTCTCTCTCTCTCACATACACACACGCACACACACACACACACACACACACACACACACACACACACACACACACACACACACACACACGTAATACGAGGCACATGCTGTGATATAATTTCGATCTGTTCACTTCCTCCAGCGCGATCCAAACGATCTTCATTTCTCGGGCTCGTCAGGATGATCCCTCTTGATATGACAGGAAAACTTGAACTGCGTCGTGAAGTGTTTCTTGCAGTAAGGGCACTGATATGGCATCTTAGGGTGTGCGGATCTCAGATGCGCCACGGCCAGCTCCCTCGACACAAACGGCGACGAGCACACGCCGCACCGAAACCTAAAATTAAGCAGGCGCGTCCCGCACAGAGTTAGACTTTTCACAGTAAAACGCGAGCGGCTCTTCGAAGAGGCTTGAAACGTCTCTTTACCCGCTGGTGGTATTAATGAGAGTCCGCTTGAGAGGCAGCGGCGGCGCGCTCTGCTCGTCAATTTCAACCTTTGGCTCGATAGGAGACACGTACTCCAGCAGCGTCTCCGGACGTAATTTTGGCATCGGCTCGTCGTCCGCCTCGACTTTGACCTCGTGCGTCTGCGCCTAGAACACAGTGAACGATGAGACACGTTATCGCGGTTCAAGTCGCCCGGCGTGTCACTCACGTTACGTACCGTACTGCCGCGCATGTACTCCGCGTGCATTTTCATGTGAGCATTTCGCGACTGCGAGCTCGCGAAAATCGCGTCGCACTTGGAGCACTTGTACGACTTGTCGCCGACGACGTGGGACGACGACTTCTGCCGCGATTTCGCTGCGACTTTCTTTTCCAGCGGCGCCCCGCCTGTGCATTCGTGGGCGAGCAGCGATACTTCTTTGAAAAAGATTTTATTACACTTGTCGCAGTGATAGGTCTTTCTCACTATGTGGATCTTTTGATGCGCCTTATCCATGAATGATTTGTTGAAAACGGCGGGTGTGTACGGGAGTGAGGCGTTATCGAGCGTTAGACGTTTATGACAAGCCTGCCGATCAAGAGGCAGCGCGTGTTTAAAAAATGCCACGACAATGAACAGTAAATACGTTTAAACAGCCATGCCGGGAGTCTTACCTCGTGCTTCGACAGCTGCGACTGTTCCCTAAATGTTTTTTTGCATATTTGACACACGTAACTTTTGTGGGTATAATTATCCGAGTGCGTCTGCAGGTGCGTCAACATCGTCGTGTGGTCGCTGAACCATTGTAAGCAGATGCCGCACCTCGCCACGTTTTTATGTCCGCCGGTAGTGCGTTTCGTCGGGGACTCGTCGTCTACCGGCGCGTCGCTCTTCTCCATTACCTGCGGATAAAAGAAACGGCCGTGTAAACTTAGCCGCGCGCCCGTAGCGATCTCTGTGAGGCGAGAAGCCCAGAAATAAATATAAACAAGTCCAAGGTGAAGGGATTCACGAGCACAAACTGTGGGCATCGTGTGGCAACGCGAGCCAAGCGAATACGATAATCCACAATCGACGGGACGAACCTCGGAATAAGGTCTCTTGGTGCCGCGAGTCTTAGCTTCCCTCGCCTCTCTCGCCTCCCTCTCGGCGTTCAAGGCCTCCTCTTGCTCGACCGCCGACAGGGCCGGTGACATCATCGTTTGTTCATTATGCTCGGTTATTCTGTGCCCGGCGAGGCGTATGAGAAGCCCGAACGATCGGCCGCAAATGTTGCACTTGAACTTCTTCGGCTCGTGAGTGCGCATGTGATTCGACAACGCGCTCTGCTGGGTACAAATCTGCAATACGAAAATGTCGTAGAGAGGCGCACGCAGGACTGCCGTGTGAAAATGCAACCGCGACCCCGTACCTTGCCGCAAGTGGGACACATGAGGGATCGAACGTTTTCGTAATATTGCTCGTCTCGTTTAATCTCCCTCGGTCGCTCCGCTATTTTCGCCACCGTGGGTTCGGAGGACGGCAACTTCGGTGACACTATCCACCTCGTTTGGTGCAGCTGAACGTGGCCTTGATAAGACTCGACTGTACGGAAGAATCTAGAGGCACAAGCACGTGTTTAAAATATCGAGAGAGAAAGAGAGAGAGAGAGAGAGAGAGAGAGAGCGAGAAGCATCGCGCGAACGTACCTATTGCACAACGAACACCAGGTGTTGCTCCCGATCTTGGCCGACTCGGCCAGATGATCGCGCAGCCTGTGCTGCTTCAGCATCTCCCAGCTGACGAACTGCCGCTCGCACTGGTCGCAGTCGTTCAAGTTCTCTATCAAGTCCAGGTCGATCTTCAGGTGGTTCTTGGCCTCGTGCTTCGCCAGGAACTCGACCGAGTCGAAGGACGCGGAGCACTTTCTGCAGGTGTAGACGCGCGGGCAGTGCAGCTGCATGTGCTTCATCAGACTGTCCTTCGTTCTGGAAATTGCCAATTGTCGTTTTCGCGAGCTAGTCGACGACGGTCGGCAAGAGACTACTCACTTGTAGTAACTGTTGCAGGGCGCGCACCACCACTCGGAGGTCAACCGCGTCCTCGGCTGCAGCTGCTGGTGATTGTTCATCGTCAGACTGCCGGTCAGCACCTGCTCGAGAATACTCGTTCGTTTCTCCTCCCTCTTGGCCTGATAGTCCAGTTTGGGAGCTCGCGCTCCCTCCGCGTCGGCCACGAGCACCGACTCGGCCTTGGTTTGCGCGTCCACGCCGAACGGCTCCGGCAGCCTGCGCTTCCTGCCCGACGGCTCGCAGACGGCGGTCTCGGCGCTCAAAATCGGGTCCGCGTTCATCTCCTCGATCTCCACCTCGCAGGGCAGCTCGGGCAGGGTGTCCAGGCAGGCGGCCTGGAGATGCTCCTGGCCGGCCTGGCCGATCGGCATCGCCGAGTCGTCGAAGGGCAGGGCGGCCGACAGGGGGACCAACGGCGGCGGAGCTCTGGACTTCTCCCTGCAGAGTTGCACCTGGCGTTTGAAAACAGCAAGCGGTTAAAGCGGGGAATCCGCGGTTACGCTTACGATAACGTGACCCCCGGGGTCGGCCCGTTGGACAAACCTGGCACGGGTCCGGCGAGTTTCTCATCGAGTCGAGGAAGATCTGGGTGGACTCGGTTTGCTTGCACGTGAGCAGCACGGCGTGCATGCTCTTGTAGACGCTCAGGCAGAACTCCCGGAACTCGTACGCGTCGTCCAGCCGGGCGGCGCAGAACTGGCAGATCTGCTTCGGCAGCGGATCGCTCTCGTAGACGAGCACGGGCAGGCAGGCACGCAGCTTCTGCGCCACCCTGCGCTGCTGGCCCTCGTCGCCGAAGATTGGCAGCATCTCGTTCCTCACCTGCGAGCACAGTCGGCAGACCATGTCCCACTTGCCGTCGGCGGCGGCCATCGTGTAGAGACCCGCGTTCATGCTCGCCCGTCGGCCGAGGATTCCGCGTGCGCGACCCACGAATCTAGGTTAGCCGACGAACCGCGCCGTGCGCGACGCTGTCGCGACGCGGCCGGGGCGCGGGCATGCCCTGACCCGGAGACACCGAGCGGCCGACTTGTCTCGCTTTCACCTGCTTCTTCCGCGCGCGCGCCCGCTCGCCCGCACGTCTCTCGCCTTCGCCTCGCGAGGTGCTGACGGTGCTCCGTGAACCGGTTCCACGCGCGTGGCACGCGCACGCACGCACGCACGCTCGCCGTTCACCGACGACGTCCCGCGGACATCGCGCCGCGGAGGACGGGGTAGAGGCCGAGTGCTCCGCGTCGTCGTGGCCCTCGCGAGGCTATCTTCGCTTCGCGTCAGGGCTCGCCACGCGCCACGCGGACGCCACGCTCCTTCCTCCCAGTCCTCCTACTCTCTCCCTCTTTCTCCCTCTTCTCTGGACGTCCGCTACGAATCGCAGCCGCGGAGCGGGCGAGCGGGACGACTCTTCGGGGTCTCCCGACTCTCCTCGAGCGACCGGCCGTTTTGGGAACGGTGACGTCAACGGCGACGCTCGAGACGCGTGTCTCCGCGAAGCCAGCGACCTAGGATATGACCTTCACCCGATTGTCCTCCCCCCCGGCGAAACGACTTCCCCGACTACTCCCGTTCGCCTGCACCGACTGCTCGCTTCTCCTCGTCAGATCGGTCGACCGAGGCTTCGCTGCCGTTTCGTCATTGGAATTTCCCCGGCGTGCGAGATCCCGCACCTTACCGGGAGATCCCGTCGACCCCGGTGCTGTCACTCAAGATGGCCGACGCGGTTGTCCAAGACCCCTCGGCCCCGTTCAGCTTCTTCGCTCGGGGGAAACTGAACGTCTTGGGGGTCTCTCGGCCTCGTGGCTTCATTCAGTTACTTGGCGCGGAAGAAATTGAACATCTCGGGGGAGCTTCGTAGCTTCGTTCAACTTCTTCGCTCGGTCCCGCGAGAATTTAGGCTTGCTTTCTATTGCCGCGCTGGTCAACTGGTGCGGTAAGCCAGAGTGAAAAATTACGTTTGTCTCACTCCAGTTTATTCCACGATGGTTGACTAGCGCGGCAATAGAAAACGAGCCTCTTGAAAGCATTGCCGAGAGTCGGAGCTGTGACTTGCGGGGCACGAGAAAGAAAAAACACTTTGTGTTGTCTTATACCGTTAGCTCAGGCAGCTGATGGCAGAGAACGACCCGTAAACGCTTAAAGGTCTTTACCTGAGCGGAAAGATTGTATGTGTTTACGATTTCGTAGTAAGACGCAAGCCCCTAGTAGCACAGCGTATTGGCTGAACATTGGCCAAGTATTGGCCCAATGTTGGTTGTATTAGAAATTTTGGCCACGGATAAATGTAAATATTGCCCGATAATAATTCTATAATATTAGATTTGTATTGCAAGTGCATTGGCCAGTATTTAACAACGCGATAAGAATATTGGTCCAACATTGATACAATGGCCGTCTTGGATTTATCTAAAGATGCTGTACGGAACATTTCATTGGCTACGGAGTATCTAAAGATGATCTTAAGTCTTGAATATAGGATCGGACTATGAATACCGGCCAATATTAGACCAATGTTGCTAAATAGATTTACATTACTAGAATACTAGATTTACATTATTTCTCAATATTGCACTAATAGGAGTCGGTGTTGTAGACGTAAGACAAGGCAGAGAGAAACTAAGACAGACTTGGGGCCTGAGCAGAAAAATTGTCGCAAGTGTTTACGATTTCGTAATAAGACGCAAGTTGATGGGCAGAAAGATCTGCTCGGACCCTTAAGCGTTTACGGATAGTCTTCTGCCGTCAGCCTTGGAATAGCTTCTGCCTCTAATCAGACTCACCGCACCGTTGATTCACCGAGCCTTTTCTTTTCAAGTGTAATCTTTATTTCTCTCAACGTAACGTAACAGTATTAATGGTAAAAGCGGGTGCACTGCTTAAAATCGCAGTGATTTACAGTATCTGTCGAATATATTTGTTACATAAAAACTGACACAACTTCGACGAAGGTACATAATACTCTCCGACATGTTTCGCCATCCGTTAGTTCGCGAGCTAGGAAAATATCTTCATAGCTGTACCGTCCCGACACTCGCGAACCGTAGAGATGTTGCATAAAAAAAAAAGATCAATTTGTAGAAAACTTTAAAGAATAAACACTACGGAAATAGCATCACCGACGTTTTGTATATAACTGACGTGTATAATATATAATATATAAATATACATAACTAGATTATAAACATTTTCTTTTATGTTCAATAAACAACAGATCCTTGCACAAGCCCTTATCAAAGCAGTCGGAACGAATTTATTCGTGTTACCAGCGGTTTAGCGCCAAGTAGCGATACTGCCTTACACGTAATTGTCCTTTCGGAAATTAATTATGATCTCGGAGTAATGGCAACGCAAAACAGGACGAAATTAACTCGTTTATCGAGCTAGGGTGTCTAAATAGTTTGACGCTACGTATTGTACATACATGTGGCTTGCAGACTCGCACGCCTTCAAAACGCTGTATATAAAAAAATAAATCCGCCGTGTAAGCTGTCGACTTTCTTCTTTTATATTAAATACATACAAGAGCCGCAGGATATATAAACTTATAGTATAAATTTATAATATTGATATATTATTATATACAGGGTTGGGAAAGTACCCTTTTAAATGTAACTAGTTACAGTTACAAGTTACCAGTTCTGATAAGTAACGTAAGGGGTTTAGCATTTCTGCTCGAGTGTACAAGAGAAACTTTAATCAACTATTGGTTGTTTTAGTTACGCTTTACGCAGATTACGCTGCGTGTGACGGCGCCCTAAGATCTGAAAGGGAGTAGGAAATAAAAGTGATTTATTTCCTTATTCCTACTCCTACTTCAGGCTTACTGCATGCATTGTAGACGACGCATCTACAATAGAAATTTCAACCCCGAGCCTTAAGAAATTGACTAATCACAGTTGCGTATTCTACTCCTACTTGACCGTGGTTGGTCAATTTCTTAAGGCTTAGGGCTTAAATCATCTATTGTAGACTGGGACTTACAGTTACCCAAAAAACAACGAATCGTTACTTTGCAGTGACTTTCTTGAAATGAGAATAAAAATATCAAATCTACACTTGAATTGCAAGGCCTGATGCGATCTGTGGAGGTTTAAAAAAAGTAACTGTTAAATTAGTTACTAATTATCGAAAAAATGTAGCCGAGTTAAGTTACAGTTACAGATGGAGAGCAAGTAACGAAGTTAAGTTCGAGTTACCAAAGAAAAGTAACTGTAACTCCGTTACAAGTAACGAGTCAAGGCTGGTTTATGCAAGGCCGTAACTGTTAACTTATGCCGGAATCGGTAAAAATTGTACTATCACCTTTAAAAGTGACGAGAATAGTCGACTGTAATTGGTTAATTTTTACCGATTCCGACATAAGTTAACGGTTACAGCCCTGCATAAACCAGTCTTTACTTCCCAACCCTGACATAATATATATATGTCTATGGGCCAGTTGTTTCAACCTCTTAATAAGTTAACTGGTAATTAAATCACAAGTATGCCTTTGTGTTTTCTTCAAATTAGACAAAGATAAATGTATGATTTGACTATTCGTTAGGTTACCAAGTGGTTGGAAAAACCGGCCCTGCGTCTGTATAATATACGGTATAAATTTACAGTATAAATTTTATATATCGCTAAGCACTTTATTGACACGATCGTGTATTATTGACAAAGAATATCTACCAAAGTGATTCTGTCATCTCATTGGTTCGTGGATTTTTGTGGCCGAAATATTGGAAGAAGAAAGACCTTCGAGTTAAAAGAATTACTTTAGTCGAAGAAAAGGTGCCCTTTTATTTTAACATGCAAGTTCATTTGCAAAAGGTAGTAGCAATGTGCGTCCTAACGGACGCCTGGTACAACTTTAAAACTTTTATTGAGCAAAGTAGACAACGTATATTTTTTCGTTACATACCCCAAATATTATCTTCGAGTTTTTACTTACTTCCTAATTGTGTGCAGAAGCTTGCACGGGCGTGCCCCGTGCGGATTAAAGTAGATATTCTTGGTATTTTCTTTCGTATGTTAAACTAATTTCTCATAAAAATATAACGTCTTATTTCAAGCACGTGTTATTTATACGGCGTGTAAAGATTATACTGCATTATGTAATATCGATTTATCGGTTCACATAGCAAAGTCCGTTTGTTAAAATAAAGAATCGTTCGGCAATAACGA
The DNA here is from genome assembly GCF_000949405.1 of Vollenhovia emeryi. Taxonomy (NCBI): domain Eukaryota; kingdom Metazoa; phylum Arthropoda; class Insecta; order Hymenoptera; family Formicidae; genus Vollenhovia; species Vollenhovia emeryi. The sequence goes on along the minus strand of NW_011966832.1, from coordinate 19,848 downwards.
TAACTGTATGTTAGACAACTAAGGTGGAAGTTCAGTCTAGTCCTCGCGGTGTGCCATTCCGATCGGGTAGTCCGAAGAGTACAAAAGCGAGCGGGTTGCTTCGATAGCGCGTACATAATCGAAAACATAACTGGTCCGTCCTACCGTGTCGTTATTCCGCCCGCTCGGAGTCTCACTGCGAAACCTCATGAACTTCCACGTCCTACAATCAACATCCGCACATTTCGTATCGCAAGCGAGGCATTAATTGAATCTTTTATCTCCCCGTTTATCCGTCTTTCCATTGCCCGCACTTCAGCGTGGAGTTTGCTATTCGGATTTGTGGAGAAACCTCCTGGCGGCCTGTCACTTAAATTGAACGACAATATGCGAAGTTAAAGAAAGAGAAATGAAACTATCGGCGGGTGTGTGTATGTCGGAAAATAGTGTGGGAAGACCTTGTTCCGTATAAATATTATGTTACACTGTACACGCTCTATACAATCTTACAACAGCAGGCCAACGAGCGAGTTTAGCTTGCCGTATTGTACACGCTGATAACTATTCACAACCGAATGAGGAGACAAGTCGAAAGCTTAATAAAGTGAAAACCAGTAACGGAAAATGTTCATTTTATGCGCCCCAGATTTATTCCCGACTTTTAAATATGAAAGAAATCTCCCCGCTTCGTTCACGATCGATTTGTCCACGAAGGAATTAATAGCTCTCGACATATCAATCCTTTCTTCTATCTCGTACGACTAAAATTCGTTTCTCGTTTGTCCTCAGGTTTATCGTACTTTTCATTGATGCAGAGTAAATTCTTTAACGCCTCGAGACATTTGATGGCAGAGAACAGAAGCGGTTTTCTGGATGCCTGTATTCTAATTGTGTCACATTTATACAATGTATTATTTACGTATAGACTTAAGTGCGGCGAATTTTCTTGATACCGTGTGTATATATATTTTTTATAAATATTTATATCAAAGGATAAAGCGTCTCAACGACATATTTCTTCCCGATTGACGAACGAATATTATTTAAACAGCTTTACCATATCATCCTTACTATCTCGCTGGCACGGCAGGCATTTTCTCGAGGAAGTCCTGCTCGATTACAGTCTCTAGTTGCGTGTTATTTATCGGCACGTAAGTGTCGCATGTGGCGCGGCTAAGGCTCGAGAAGAAATGATGCAGATCTTGCAAAGAGCGAACGTTATTCGACGTTAGTAGAAGCTCGCCCGGATTCCTTTTGGGCGGCGGACCTTCGGGTTTGAACTGCAAAAGAGAATCGGTACAAGTTTTAGAGAGAGAAAAAACACACAAAAATAAGGAAGAAGATATCCCTGTTTAATATACACACAATAAAGGAGCAACGCGAAACAATACGTAGAGAAACGGAAAATTATATTTGTGGTGCCAAATGTTGCGCAACATCGCTCGACTCGAGCGCGCGCATTGGCTTTGTTGCAAAAATGAATCTATATACATATACACGAGAGATCTCACGAATACTAAAATAAAATAAGTATTTCAGTATTGCTGACAGCAGTTCGTACACCAAGCTCCTGTGATTTTTATTCTCGTAACACATATGTGCTAAACATAGCAGACGTGAGATCTGAAAAATTGTTATCTAATAAACGTTGTTATACTTCTCGAAAAAAAAGTATAATTAAAATCTACTGGCAGTAACGGATCGAGTGAAATTTTTTCGTAACGTAGCAGCAGAAACGTCTTTAAGTGGAGCCGATAAGAGCAGGGTCACGGTGATAATTGAGACTATTCGTACGGTTTAATTCTAACAGAGTGCATCGAGTTTGCCGACAGACCGTGCAGAAGCGATCACAGCGATGGCCTGGCTGAAAATCTTATCGTGTTACATTCTGTGCACCGCAATAGTTGTCACTGCACGTGAGTAGTAAAGCAACATCATCTATTTGAAAGATACAATTTATTCGTATTTCTTTCCTATTCCTTAATTTTTTCCTAAAGAAGAACACGAGTCTCCTCTAAAGTGGAGACCTTTCTGTCAATTCTCTTGTTGATCTTGCAAATGTTATCTGTGCACTTTCTGATTGTTTTTAATTTAAAAGTTGTGCTGTGCTCCGATAACTTTGTAAAAGAAAAATCATCATGATGATGATGAAAAAATATGAGATTGAAAAAAATCAGTGAGAAAATTCTTTTTTATCTATAAATATAATCGTGAAACATCTATGGACGTGAATGTTCATCTTTTTTTTTGGTTTATAGTGATTCTAAATGCTTTAAATGGTTTTAATGTGAGTTGATTCGTGCCAATTATTGGTAAAGTGAATGTTAATGAAGAGATGGCTGCGATAGGCCTTTCTTATCAAATTAATTTAATTAGTTCAATTTCCTGCTAATAAAAAAAATTATTTAAATTTTGGCTCGGAGTTCTTTAAAACGAGTCTCTTAAACATTAGACAAGTAGAAACTTGTAAGCAAAAAGCGACTCACGAAACATTCATGTAACGATCTAGTCCAACTTCTTTACCTAAGATTTAACTTAAGAAAAAAAAACAATTTTATTTGTACTTTTAATGTTGCGACTTAATTATTGCATTTATCGCAGAGTACACGAGCGATTCCGAGTACAACGATTTTGATTTCTATGAAGATTTGTCAACGGACCGCTCGAGAAGTTTTAAGAAAGAATACAGCGTCACGCAGGATGATTTTTACGTCGCGAACGATTTCGACGACACAGAAAATCAAGACGGCGCGTATCCTGGCTCGAACTTGGCTGCTTTCGGACACAACGTCGACTCTCTTAAGAAGAGTCCCTTCGACAAGCAGTTTGATTGGTACAAATTGTCCGAGAGAGTTTACAGATACACCAAGCACCGAATTCCCGGGTACGACTACGACGAGTTCGATTACGTGCGTTACAGGAATGTTCAGAAGTGCGACGACAGATCGATCTGGACGCATTGTCTCTGCCAATTCACGTGCTCGAGGCCGGACATAGTGGACTGTTACACGCCGTGCAGAAGCGGATGCGAGTGCAAGGAGGAGTACGTTTTTGACGAGAGAACGCAGAGATGCTTGTTACCCGAGGAATGCTCGACGGAAGACTACAATTACTAACAATAGGCTTTATATCGACGTATATTTGCGCTCTCAACATACATTGAGTCACTCTTCCTCGCAATCGCGGCAAGTAAAATCGACTGTTGCGACAGCCGACAATTTCCCGAAAGCGTCGGTCGTGTTAGCTCACCTTACTGTCCATCAATTTCGCTATTCTCGTGATGTGCGGCACAAAATCGGAGGATAAATTATTGTTGTCCATGCAGCTTGCCGCTGCGTCTCCGACGAACGCCCACTTATACCTGTAAAACAAGCGGGACATTACACGGATTATCTCGCAATGAAATACGCGCCGCTTCATAATCTCTTTCTTTTTTGTCGCTTACATCTGAAACTGCGGTAATCTGTGCGCGGGCAGCAGCAACGCGAGATCCAGCAGCTTGGCGGCAGCCAGCTGCAGTTGCAACCAGTGAGGATGCCCGTGTGCCTGAAGCCCGTTGCTGGCGTTGACGGCCCACGACGAGTCCAGAGCCGACAAGAGTTTGATGTGCGAGCTGTACAAAGAACCGTGCAAATGTTGCGTTATTCAGATCGCCGGCGGAATGCACAAGGTGCACGAGTTCAACTGCAGTTGATTCCGAGGTATAAGTAATGCGCAATTTTCCCGCAGAGCTCGGTCAACAAGATACAAGATTGTTATTAGTGGATACCCTTTGACATTCGACACGCTCGACACAGTGGTGTAAAGTCTTTCCTGCGCTCCCGGCTATTCTTTTTGAATATTCGTATCTAAAGCTAAGGTACCTGCTTATCGCAGCAAGTACTTTTGTGGTTCTTTGACTATTTATCTGTTTTCGAAGTACCTTTTTATACTTGAAACCAGGAGTTTGTGCAATTTAATAAGAGTGATTTTAATATAATATGAAAATAATTTTACGTGCGTCGTGACTTTATTCGAAATATTGTATTTCTAGGCGCTGTAACTAAAGTATTTTTTACATCACTGTACTCGAGTGCCCTTACAACATTAACAGTATGCATACGCGTGCGGTATGTATGTTGAAATGGACCATCGAGTTACCTGCTATGACGACTGCCGTCCCAACACCATTCAAGTTACGGAGGCACCACAAAATCCCATCAAATCGCGAAGATACCGAAACAGAGCCAAAAAAACAGTACGACATTAGATAGTGTATCCATGTTAGTAGGACGGACATACACAAATATTCTGCTGTTTAACATTCTCGATCTTTACGCGCATACAAGATCCTAAGAAGTAAATCGCACACTTTTGTCTCGCGTTTCTATTCTACGTCATTACAAGATTGCGTCGTTTACATTTCGAGTATTTTAAAAATATAATCGATTGATAAAATATAATATATCTGCACACAAAAATATTGGCATTCTTTCAAATGTTCACGAGTCTCGGAGATCAGACGTAACAGTCTTGAAAGGAGATTAACAGACCGAGAGGTGCCTCTCGACCCCTCAAACGAAATAAATAACCGCGTATTGTTGTAAGTAAACGTATACCATGCACATACGAAGCAGCAGCGTCCCATAAGCCGAGTTTCCTCAATAAGCACACGAATCGGAAGAATATTTGCGTACCTGAACTCTTCACTGTCCGTACTCAATTCCTGCTCGATGTAGAGGAATACTTGAACGAGCTCGCTAACTATGACCGGCCACAAGGATGTCGCGTGTTGTGGCGACATTCTCAACAGCAGTACGCGAAAACAGAGAAACACTTGCGCCTGAATAGACGGGATCACTTGGGGTAGGCGTAAACTGTCTGCTAAGCGCTCTGAAAGCAAAATGATCAGTACACATCTGTATGCGTGTAAAAGCACTACGCGCTACGCAATAGTCAATATATTTCCTAAAATGCTTCTACGAGTGCTCACCCTGTATCTCCGGCATATATTTGTGATACTGATCCATTTCGCTGCAGAGAATTACAAACGCCAGGCGTTTCAAGAGCTGCGCTTTCTGCTCGTACTCCTGCTCTTTCGAAGAAAATATACTGATTCCGCTGCCTTGAGCCATGGAGACGCGATCTATTTAACGGGATTAGGAATGTGTTACTTCCTGTGATTATGATAGACGCACGTATCGCGCACGGAGAGAAAGTTTCTCTTAACATTTGTCCTAAAAATGTAATCGTGAGACAACATGGCACTTGGAAGAATTTTATGAGTTTTCTGAAATTGTACCATACATTTTGCTAGTAAAATGTAAAATTCCTCAAAATACCATGTTGTCCCACGATTACATGATTTTCAGGGTAAATTTTAAAAGAAAATTCTCTCCCCGTGCATAGGTGTAGTAAAATATGCGTTACTCATTAAATCTCTGAAGGTAGTATTGTCGTGCGTCATCAAATTGTCTATTATGGTTCTCCAATACGGCAGGCAGGCCGGTATCATTTGGAAGAAGGCCGAGTCGAGTAACAAATCTAACACGTCCTTGCGCCAAGCCTTTCTCGTGTACTGATATCCCGATAAGGAAGCCAATAGTTGAGAGCAAGCGGTGAACGAGGCGATATTTTTTATCCTGAAAGTAAGATAAAGCAGGCAAGGTTTAAACGCTGTTCTGTCTCACTGTCCGAGCCTCAAAGAAATAAACTTTGAAGAGCCATTTCCGAAACTTACGTGTGATTCTTTAGGTAAGGCGTAACGTTGTACATGAGATTTGTCAGGAGCGTTACCACGCGCTCCTTCTCTTGCGAGCCGTAACTAACGTCCAGCAATGGCGCGAGTATCTCCGCTAATACCGCTTGCGCTTGAACGCTGTATGCCGCGTTAGGCGGGGTTCCGGGTGTTACTGCAACGCAAAGCTTTCAATGATAACCACGAATATACCGCGGGAGGAGTGTAGAGCTATTTGCAACTGCTAGACTGCACAAGGGAAACGAAAGATAAAGCGCGAATCAAAATCAGAAAATGCCGTTACGTTAAAAATTCTTCGAATATGCCTACAAAATAAATTGCACGTTACGCACCAGCACCATTCTTTCCCTCTTTACCTTCCGAGGAGCCTTCCACCACCTCAAAGACGTCCTCTCGGACGGCCAAGTTTCTTCTCAGCCATGTGGTTTGCTCTAAACAGGCACCGGCTATTTGCGAACACGATTCGATCAACTGAAATGTTTTTTATTAAGAACGTCCAGCAGCCGTGTTACCAATTATTCGATAAATGAATCACGCAAGATAATAACCTTCGCAGACACGTCTTGCAAGTCCTTGATATCTTTCTTCTCTTGCATAGGTGGGCACTTTTGTACATACTCGTTCAGTATAGCCAACAAGAGAAATTGGGCAGGTGCCGTTAGCGATAGACCGTCCTTCAATAAACTGAGCAACGACGCCCAGGACTCGATGAGCGACTGCGACGTGTTACTCTGCATGTAGACATAAAGTAATTCTAGCACCGAGACTTCCAATGAGAAATCTTGCTTGATTCCGTGTATCGGCGGTGGCGTTTTCACTACTTGGTGCACGGTGTGCACCAACGTGTCAATGGGCATAACTCGAATCGCACTGACAAGGTGGACCATTACTTGCTGGTTAGGGCAGGCTTCTGGAAGTATCTGCACCGAAATAAATTACCTGACATTCTTTCCAAAACTAATGATAACACTAGTTATTTTTCATTATGCCATCTTTTTTTTTCAATACACAACGTCAGGTACCTTTTTTGACGCAGCGGATGTCTGGCGCCTCTCGTGCCAGGCAACCGCAACCGCAGCCAAGAAGTTGGCTCCGTGGTGAAAAGAGATTGGAGACAGTAGTTCCAGTAATTGATATTTAACTATTCTTGGACTACCCACCACGCAACTGGCTTGTTCGCTATACGACATTATTAAAAGGGTACTGCATTAACAGGATCAACAACTTTGTTGCATATTTGATTAAAAAATTCAAATAAAATGTACTTGTCTTTTGTTGCCAGAACCGCTTGCCACAGGGCAGACAATGATGCTATTATTCTAGGCAAATGGCTTAATGCTGTTCTTCTGGCGTGTTGCTGCAGCTCGTTCGCGCCAGTTTTATCCTTCGCCGTGCACAAATCCTACGGAGAACAAAAACCTTGCCATTCTGTACTGAATAAATCAAATATCGATTGCATGTACCTTACACAATTAAAGCATATATTTTGCCCAACTAACCGGAGAAAGTGGGCTGGGCATAAAGACGTGTATAAGATTGTTGAATATCTGCCCGGGATTAGCACCGGGAATTCCCGTCTGTATCGTGCCACTTAATGGCTGATTAAACGAGAATCCAATCTGCTGGGAGGTGTCCAACAGACAGTAGTGCAGCAAGTATGTCAAAGCCTCCAAATGCGTCACGGTGTAATCTGCGGGCAAGCAGCACTCCACTGTGCTTATATCCTGTAATTTTGATGTCAACGTCGCTTCCTCGCTGATGTAATACGACGCTAGGTGCTCAATATTGTTGCACAGTTGATGAATAACCGATGTTACAACGGATGTTAAAGACGGTCCCATGAAAGGCAGACTGGACGTAACGAGAGTGGTCCAATGTTGATGAAGATGTCTCATGTGATCCTGCAAAAATTCTTATCAATATACGAATTGTTGATTTCGTTTGTGATTTTGTTAGATCGATCGTCACTTTCTAATATTAATCAGATCAGTTTGTAGTTTATATCTATCATTTAAAAATATTATATATAATTTAATAAAATGTCATATCTGTGTTTTATTGTAAAAAAATGTGTATAAACTCCTGAATCGATCTGACAATGTACATTGACATAAATAACGTACGAGTTGCAGGGCGCTAAGAATACTAGCGAGGAACATCGGTTGCTGCGGTATTGCAGCTCCAGAGACGTATTTCAAACTGTTGCCGATCAAGTTTGACGCCCGTGTCGGCGAACTCGGTATGGGCGACGTCGTTGGATTAATTTCTTCTCCTTTTTGACTACTGCACTGATGCTCCAACATAATCAACGACAACAATAATCTTGAAAAACAATAAATCGACCATGAAAAATTACACGATTGCAACTGAAACTGGTTTTAATGCGAGTTTTTCGAGTAGTTTCGTCAGTTGTGGATTAGCGAAATATTCTTGCATACTTACCGCAACAATTGTATCTGGAACGCTTCCGTGTGATCGCTCGCCCTATATTTACATTTGTTAACGTCACTGTCGATAAACGGATCATTAAACAATACGATTTCTTCAGTAAACGTGGAAACATCCTCGTTCTCCTTGTGGGCGTTCTTCATGCTCATAACACTGGACACAAGACAGTGCAGAGCAACCTTTTGTACTTTACATTTAGTTAGCAAATCAACTATGTAACAACTGAAGCCCTTCCCAGAGTCGCGGACGATCGGGATTAACTCGGAAAATATTAGCGTCAGTAATTCCGCGCTCGCAAGTTGCACCTACGAGGAAGATAATTTTATCAACAAGAGTGTTAACAATAAATCCATTAAAAAAAGAATTAATGTTTAATGAAAAATTTTATAGCACTTTGTAATTTCTTTTTCTTTAAAGATATACTGAATTAAGACATTTTCGAAAAATCGAGCACGCACCTGACGATTACCCGCGATCTCTTCGTACGTGAGTCTCATCTGCCCCAGATTTGGGTAGTAGCTTCTCGCGAAGTACAGGCATACGCTTATCAACACTTCCAGGTACATGCTACTCCTGTAAGCCGCTATGAATTCCGTGTTAGCTATGTCACCGTGAAAGTTCCGGCCGAAAACACTTTTCCTATGCCTCGCCAACAAGTTCAACAACACTGTGTTCTTCGTCGCGTTCGTCACGCCGGTCGTCGCCGCGCAGCAGAGGAACATTCGCATGTTCGTCAACAGTTCGTTCCTCAGGGTGCGCAGAGCGTAGAGCGTCCTGGCCGAGTCGTACACCCCGCAGTAGAGCAGCATGTGGGAGTGAAGGTTGTGAACACCCAGGCCGACGTTTCGATTGGTTTTCGCGTTGTGCTGCGGCACTTCCTCCTGCGGGTCAGAAGATATTGAAATACTGGAACGTTCGTCGTCTCGCCGAGCGAGCAAAGTAAATACTCACGCTCTTGGGTGGTTCGGCGATGTCGCACAACTGCATCACGCGTTCGAGCACCTCGTTGAGAATCTCCTCGACTATGCTGGCGCTGGAGTTGCTAAAGTACTCCTCCGCGGTGGTGCTGGCGTCCAGCTCGCCGTCGTCGTCGTCCATCGTCCAGCTCGGCACCTCCGCGCTCGCCTCGAAACTGCCGATGTCGTGATCGTAATTCGCGCTGAACTCGTTCGTGCTGTAATACCTGCCCTTCATGATCGTGCCCGCCACCTCCCTGGAGCTGCCCGGCATTATGACAGTTTCCTTCTTCTGCTTCGACTGCTTGTTGGTTACTTCGGGACTGCTCGAGTCCAAGCTGTTCGTTATGGAATCCGATGACGAGTCGACGTCGTCGTTCAGCTTCTTGTAGCTACTCTTGTCCTTCGCCTTCAGGCTGGAATTGGCCGACTCGAAAAGACTCTCGTCTAAACTGGCAGTGGAGCCTTTGTCGAAGTCAATTTTCTTGAAACGGGTGGCGTTCTTCAGCAGCTCGGTCGTCAGGTTCCCCTTACGCATACCAGGCAGCGAGTCGTCCTCCGTTAAAGAATCGTTGGAATTCTCGTTGCAGTTGATCGAGAGAGGATTCACGAACACGGAGATCTTCCTGTTGCCGGATATACTGGGCGGTACCTCGAGTTCCTTCATAAACTGATTCCTCTCCGTGACATAGTGATTGCAATTGTCGCCGGTCGCCAATGTCGTCACCGCGAAAATCCGCTTTATCTTGACAGGATTGATCGCCTGCTTCTTCTTCTTACCCTTCTTCCACTTTTTGTCCTCGTCGACGTTGTCGCTCACGTGATATATCACGTTGCCGTCGACCGAGCTGATCGCGTAGATCTTCGCCGCGCCCTCCGTGTCGTCCTGGACCTCCGACTTCTCCTCCACGGGGTCGTTCTTCGTTAGGACGGTATTACTGTGCTGTATGCTCACGTGAAGGACGCTCATACGGCACGTGGATGGATCCAGTAGTATTGTCAGCAGGGGATCTATTACGCGCGATATGTCGCCGCGCATCAAGGAATGTAACAGCCACGACTGCGCCTGCAGCTTTAACGGCGAATTGTCCGCAAGCTGAAGATTGTCCAGCATTTTCAACAGGGATCTGCGCAGAAAAGCAGTACTTCGTGAGGATCTACATTAAACTAAAACTGGACGACGGCATTACGGATCATTTTACTCACTGGTCGAAAGTTCGGAGGCAGCCGCGCAACCTCGGATTCGTCTCGATTTCTCGCCCCAAGTGCCACAGAGTGGCGAATCTACCGAATGCCTCGATCCTCTTTTCGGGATTCTCGGAGGTGAGCGCGGATCCTACCAGGTCCTCGACCGCGTCGCAGGAATCGTATAGAGCGTGATGCAATTCGTGCAACAGTTCTACGCAACGCATCCTGAACTTATGGGCGGGAAGCTCGCCCAAGTGATGCCACAAGGAATGTGCCAATACCTTCGTGTTAGAGAAGTAAAGTATGTTTAATATTTAAATAAATCGCATAATAGAAAGGCTAAATGTTATCACATGCCCCAGCGGTCGAATTGGCTAAGACACTCTTCACTGAATAGGTCCGGGGGTTAGACTCTTGAATTCATTAGCAAGAGAAACGTGGAAGTTGCAAGTCGATTGGCCAAAAGCCACGCAATAACCAATCAACTTGCAAGTATTCTGTAAGAGCAGAACTTGCGCCTACGTTTCGCTTGCGAATAAATTAAAAAATCTAGCCCCAGCGTATTAGACACGAAGATTCAGCGTCGTTAGGTATTTCTCTTATGTGATTTAAATATCGACGGTCATCGACGACGACGATGACATTTTTAATGAGATATGAACGTGAAAATCTTGTCAGGGCGTACCTGAAACACATTAGTGTATTGCATCAAGTAGGACAAGTGCCACTGCTTCAACAAGGGTACGATGATAACCGTCGTCATACCCTCTCCGCTTTTCGGATGGGTCTCGACGTCGTTGTGCGCCTTCAACAGTGCCACCAAGTCCAGTAACGTGGCGATGCTCGTTAACTGTAGCGCGGGCTGTTTTTGCAACCAGCAGGAACAGACTATCAAAACTTTCAGCCAATCCGGTAGGACGTGCTCGAACTTGGGCTCCTCCTCCACGAGTACGTCGTTGCCGGGCGAAAAGTACTTGGGAAACGTGGACAGTTCGACGAACAAGCTGGACGCTATTTTCATGGCCTCGATCCACTCCGACTGCGCCGCCGTATCGAGGAACAGGCGAAAGATATCCAGGCACTTGGTACTCTCGGTCACGGATGTGTCCTGACTAAAGAAACCGGAGTCGTCTACGTTTAATCTCGAGTTCAGCAGGTATTCCAAATGGCGCATTCTCTCGTCGAAACTCTTTCTTGGGCAAGACACCACTAAATGATCGAACATATCCTGCACCGTTCTCTCCCTGCTGAGTATCCGGTTGCTAATTAACTTAACGTAAAATGTCTCGTATTGCCGCAGGCACTTTTCCAACATGGAGTGCTGCGCCTGAAACGCCGGAGATGGTCCCCTGCACAAGGATCCCGTCGACCCCATCGGAGTGACGTTCTTCAAGTGCTTCAACGTGGACAGACGGCTGTCCGAGGATTGATTCTTCGACGAGGAGATCCCATCGGTCTCGACGCAGCTCGCTTTAATGTCGTCCATGCTTTTATTCCTAGGCAAGTGTTTCGTGTCTTCGCTCACTACGACGGATATGCCACTGCCGTCAGCCTGTATAGTGTACGTGTCGTTCAACTTGGGTGTGCTCTTGCTCGCCTTCTTCTTCGACTTCTTCTCGCTCCTCTTGGCGGCACCACCGGAATTGGCTCTTCTCCTCGTACTCGGGCTCTTCTCCGCGAAGGGGATGCTGGACGCGTCGGGCTTGTTTAGTTTACTATCCGACTGACTCTTCTCCAGAGGGATCGCCGTTAAGGAATTATCGCTGGGAACCGTGATGTTGTTGAGCGACGCGTCCAACTTGACGTCTACCTCACACCTGTCCGCATGGGCCGTTATCATCGTCGGCTGCACCTTCGACAAGATCTTGCCGCACAATTTCAGGCTCTTCGAGATCTCCGTCGGGGACAGGATGCTACTGTGGTACAAGAGCCTGCTGGTTATCTCGTAAAATAAGCCAGGGAGGTGCTCGGACGGCGTGTCTATAAACGCGTCCAGCGACACGGTCTCGAGTAGGAATTCCGTTAGCACGCACACTTCCACGAGATTCGGCATTCCACTGCCGACCGGTCTTACGGCGACGTCCTCGATCGTGACCTGCGTCCTCGCTCCCGTGCCGCAGGCTTTCTCGAACAGATGGCCGCAATGTATCCAGATGTACGACGGCTCCAGGGTCGAGAATAACAGATTCGCGGACTTGACCACTTCATTCGCCTTCGGCGCGTGACTCGACGCGGACTGCTTGCACGCGTTGTAAAACGTCCTAAAGCGTAACGGGCGGTTATTAGAAAGAAAAATATCAACAGCGTGCTATTTTTATGACGCGCCGACGATCTCACCTGAACACTTCGTACAGAATGTCGTCCAAAATTATCGGCCCAATGTCCACCTTGTCGAGCAGCGAGACGAGTATCCTGTACGGCTTCAGATCTTGCGAGTTTTCCTCGCACACTTCCTTAAGCAGGTACTTTATCGCTTCGACTAGCATTTCCTTCGAATACATATCGAAGTACGTTACGTTCTCTTTAGTGTCCGCGGTCGCAGGGGTTTTCTTCTTTAATATCGACGTGCTCACTTCGGTGCCCAACAGCCAAGCGAACAAACGCCTACAATTGCGCGATAGAAAAATATGTGTAAGGATTTCAACAACGCCATACGTTGCAGCCGCCTCCCTCACCTGTTTAAGCTCATGTCTCTTCGCAAGATGGTAACTAGGGCGGCTCTTATTAACAATATCATATCCTGGTGCGTCAATTGACTGTTGTGCATAGGAAATCCTATCAGCAGGAAATCCAGTGCGCTTCTCTGCACCAACACCGAGGTGTCTTGCACTCCAGCACACAGGGCTGAAATCTTTTACAGATCGGTAACATTAGAGAATCTTAAGATACAGCCAAGCCCCCTGATATGACACAGGCTCTTAACATGAGACGGCGGAGTTTCTGCCAAACAGGCGTCATTCGTCGCCTCCGCCGTGACTTTACTGCCCTCGGAGTGAAATTTCTCTGGTGGAAGATTCATGGTTAAATCACGAATCGTTGCTCGCGATTGAATTTGGACGCTGAAAACCTGCTGTCTCACATTAGAAGACTATCTCATAACAGGGGGACTTTCCTCCACACATCTTCGGCGTTGGCAAGTTTCTTCTCACCATAATTTTGGTATTGGTGCCCATAATGTATCTTTGCTCCTCCATCGACAGTTTCTTGTTGAAATGCGCTAGGACAAACGATATCGCGGGCAGCCGAATGCCGGAGTTCGAAGCCAAGCAGTCCCAGAGGCACGCGTAAAAGTGTTCCGCGCCCACGCCCTCGCACACCTTCTCCAGTAAGGAGTTCGTTCTGTGCGGGAAATAATTGTCCCATAAGTCCGCCTATTATCTACACGTTATTTACGAGCGCGGCGAGAAATAATAGCCTCGAGCCCACCTGTCGAAGTGATCGGATCCGTCTTCCAGGCCCAGGAGGACGCCGCTCAGGAAGCCGCTCAGTCCCGGCCTCAGCCTCTCGCCGAGCGGCACAAAGTGCGTCTCGTACACCGTCAACAGTGACGGCCTGACGTTCATAGCGGCGTGGCCCAGCAACGGAAACAGCCCTGAACGAGAACAGACGAGTACGTAGAACGTGTTCCGCCGATTTCTCTCGCACGGCGGAGAAAAGCTGTACCTACCCGCGCTGTAGATGAAGAGCTCGTGGCTGAGCCTATTGGTGCCCATACACTTGAAGATGATGTCGTACGTTTCTAAAGCCTTGAGGTGAACGCCGGAGGGTAGCGCCGGGTGCATGCACTGGGCCAGTCTCTTGGATATCTTGATCCTCCTCGGAATGACGGGGAACTTCATGTGGCTCAGCAGCACCTTGTTGAGCTTGCCCAGGGCGGAGATTAAGTCCGCCCACTCGCTCGTGTACTCGAAGCTCTTCAGGGCCTTGTCGACGGCGGACACGTAGCTGCGCAAAAGACAAATACGGCACGGGTTGGTCGTTTGGTCGCAACGCGCGGCGAGGCGCCAGCCAAGAGTTGCTGCCGCGGGGGCCCAGGAAGTAAGAAAGCGAACGAAAAGTGAAACAATATAAACACGTGTGCAATCGCGGCGAGCTTTTCCAACGGGAACCCAGACGCCGAGCGACAAAAGCGTCAATTATCACGGCGGTGCTAAACGCTGCTGAATCTACTTACACCCGATACTTCGAGTCCTTCATCAACTCGTACTCCTCCAGAGCGATGGAACCCATTGTTGCGCCTCTTTCTCTCTCGCTCTCTTTCTCGGCCGAACCAACTACGCTGCGACGACGCTGCTCCTCCACGTTTTACATGATTCCAGATCCAATCTCTCGGGCGAGATGAGTCACGGCGAGGCTTCCCAATTACGCTGCGGCTCTTATCGCGCGGTGCATCGCGCTCCGATAAGGCCCCGGGGTACCGCGGGGCACCTGGAAATCACAAGTCCACCGCGTTACCATCCACGGCGGGCGCCCCGGCGGTCTCGCGCGGCGATCCGGAAATTTACCCTCGCGTTCTACCTCACCGGACGAGCGAGCGTCCGCGCAGCCCGACGACTGGGTCGTTCATGGTCGCCTGGGGCCGCCGTCTCCCGCGGCTGTGTTTACACGAGCCGAACCTATCGTCGGCCCCCGCTAACGGCTTGGTTAATCTCGCCTCGCTCTCCCTCCACCGGCCAATTCAGCGGCGACCCACACCGTCTCTAGGAATCTCTTCTCCCCCCCCCCCCCCCGGCGAGGTACCCGCCGACGTTGATCCTCTCTCGCGCGGATACGCGACGCGCTCGGCCGTTCGTCAAGTCCGCAGTCCCCAGCTGTCCTCCAGCTGTATCCGGCGGGACCGTACGTGGCGTAACGCGCGCGCGCGCGTGTGTTTCCGATCTGATTTACTCGGTTTCCGCTCGCCGCGCGGGCACCGGAGACTGTGACGGCTCTTGCCGCCCGCGCGGTCGACGTTGGACGTCTTTGAGCTGCGCGCGTGACGACGTGGCGGCCGCCGACGTGAATGAGAAACACGCGGACACGGCGGGTCGACCTCTCTCGACGGACTCGCAAACGACCGATTGAGCCCCGATTAGTTTAATCGACGGGCAATCGCTCGGGGCGATTTCTAAAAGGCCGAGTTCACCAACGTCGCTCAGCCTCGGCCTTGGTTTAATTCCATCGTTCGTCTCTTTGCCGTGGCAACAGTTGGAAAGGGACGAGGGATGAATTGAGCCGAGCTTAAAATTAAGCGACGTTCGCGACACCGCGTACGTTTCTACCAAAGTACGGATTAACTTCAATCCCGGTTTAACTTACTTTTCGTCCTTTTTCTTCTCGACACGGTTTCACCAAACGTCGCTTAAGCTTTTAGTTTAATTCGTTATCTGCCTCTTTCCGACTGCCGGCTCCGGTTTCACCAAACGTTGCTCAAGTTTAATTCACATTTGTCCGTTTCTAGAGTAACAGTTGGAAAGAGACGAAGAACGAATTAAGCTAAGCTTAAACGCTAAGCGACGTTGGTGAAACCAGGCCTTAC
>NW_011966832.1:0-2212 GCF_000949405.1 Vollenhovia emeryi | reverse complement strand
TAAAATGAAGCAGCTCTGCGTTCTCTCGAGGACGCAGGATTCGCGGATGGACTTCTCGTCATACTTTGAAGCTTGCAACGACCGACGAGCGATCGCGAGGAATCGAGAAACTGACAGAACCGACACGCCGCACACCGAGAGTTACATCGAGTGACAGAGAGTTAATATACGAACATGCCAAAAATTCTATATTAAAAATATCCGGCATGTACCCCGCTGTGTTGTACATTATTGTGTATTTTGATATCAATCCCCACGTATTCACGGTCTCGCATCAGGAACACAGTTTCGCGCCCAAGGGCTGCGGCTTCGCGGTGCGCTCCAATCGTCTCTGCTGCTGCTCCATCAACCGCTGCTCCCGCTCTCTCCTTCTCTGCTCGCGCAGAAATTTGGCGGCGTCACTGAAGTCGTCTATGGCGTCCACCTCCCAACCGGCGGCGTTCTCCTCCCATTCCACCAGCTCGTTCTGGACGTTACGACAGGAACGTAAGTGACTGCGAGTGTTACAGGTTACGCTTTCGAGCGTGGACTTACGGTAGGAACGGGATCCATGGCCGTGAACTTTGCAGCGTTGCGAGACGAGCCGTCCGCGTGCTTGTCCTTTATTAGAATCTTTGTCTGCCTAGTGATTTTCGGCGTCATATCCTGCGCAAAGGTAAAAGCGTTCGTACCGAAGCGACTGTCTCCAAGTCAGCCCTCGCACTCACCTCGAAGAAGTTCAGCTGTTCCTCGGTGGGCGATTCGGGGGGCTTGATCACCTGCTGCCGGTACTGGTCTATCTTCGCTTGTATCGGGTTCACCGGCTTGTCCGGTATAACGACAACTGGATTTTCCTCCCACTTATCCCACTGCTCCAGTTCCTTAAAACAAGCGTACTCGATGAGCATCGTTGCAAAACTCAGATATGCGGCGACACGTTCTCCATTTTAGGACTGTACATTACGAAGCGTTACAGTTTCTGCCGTCGTAGTCTTCCCGGCTTGCCTCGACTTTCTAAAGAGCTGTAACATTTCTATCGACGCCGACAAGAATAACGAAAGGTAGATTCTTGCACCATCATCGTTCTCATGTGTAGAGAAAAATCCTCCATCGTGACAGATAGGCTCCTAATTTGCAACACCCAATTTTATAAATCTTCTTTAGCAACAATTACACGCACGGGCCAACAATGATCATTAATTTAGTAAAACACCCTGCTGTCTCATATTAAAAGCCCGTCTTGTAGAGGACTTTATTACAACATAACAGGTTTTCAACACCCAATTCTACAAATCTTTTTTAGCAACAATTACATTCGTCCAACAATAAAATTTTCACTTCAAGGGCAATAAATTCATGCTGGAACCAACAGACGAGGCTCATTAAATCAGTAAAATCCTCGCTGTCTCAGATTAAAAGCCCATCTCGTAATAGAGGACTTTCCTCTAGTTTAAAAAGGTGTCACATGGTTGAATACGATCCAACAATAATCATTAATTTAGCAAAAATCCCTGCTGCCTCATATTAAAAGCTCATCTTGCAATAGTGGACTTTATTACGAGAGAGGCTTCTAATATGACATAACAGGTTTTCAACACTCAATTTTACAAATCCTATTCAGCAACAATTACACGAGCGATCCAATGATAAATTTTCCACTTCAAGGGCAATAAATTCAGGCTGGAACCAACAGACGAGGCTCATTAAATCAGTAAAATCATCGCTGTCTCAGATTAAAAGCCCATCTCGTAATAGAGAACTTTCCTATAGTTTGGAAAAGTGTCACATGGTTGAGTACGAACCAACAATGATCATTAATTTAGCAAAAATCCCTGCTGCCTCATTAAAAGCTCATCTTGCAATAGTGGTCTTTATTACAAGATAGGCTTCTAATATGACATAACAGGTTTTCAACACTCAATTTTACAAATCCTTTTCAACACACACGGTCCAATGATAAATTTTCCACTTCAAGGGCAATAAATTCAAGCTGGAACCAACAGACGAGGCTCATTAAATGAGTAAAATCCTCGCTGTCTCAGATTAAAAGCCCATCTCGTAATAGAGGAGTTTCCTATAGTTTGGAGAAGTGTCACATGGTTGAGTACGATCCAACAATGTTCACTAATTTAGCAAAAATCCCTGCTGCCTCATATTAAAAGCTAATCTTGCAATAGTGGACTTTATTACAAGATAGGCTTCTAATATGACATAACAGGTTTTCAACACTCAA
>NW_011966831.1:31759-37244 GCF_000949405.1 Vollenhovia emeryi | reverse complement strand
TGTAGTAACATATGTTATTAGGGCCTATTAAATACTATTATAAATTTTAATTTTAAATTTTCAAAATTTTATTTGTTAATTTGAAAACCAATGAAGATGGAGGAAAAGTTTCCTTACTATATTTGTTAATTAAGCTAATTGAAAAATTGAAGGCCTTTGAATTTTATCCAAACCTCATAATTCTCGAGATATAAATTATTTTTTATAAATTACATAATTTTGAAATTTTGATATAACAACTTCTCTCTATCTTAAGGAGCGCTACAACTTTGGTCTTATAACTATTTCTCTAAGTCTTATGGTTTCCAAGATAATAATATAATTAAGCAACTTAATGTATGTCTAATTAAGGTTGTTAACTAATAATTGATATAAATGAGATATATATATAGTAATGACTAGAAATAATACTCTGCAATATCTTAATATTAAAACGATAAAATATGTCTGTATGAATTAATGGAATATGCTTGAATAATTGTATATGAAGTATAAAAGCAGAATACTATAATTATAAAAGCAAAAATTACTTCGACGAAGGTCGGTGAAGTGATATAATGATATATAAAAGTAGTATTTAAATAGTAGAATGATAAAATATATTCGCACGCATAATTGGAACTTAAAAATATTATACTTAAGGTAATTGTTATAATTATAAAATCGAAAAATTTTCGCTGGACGTTACATCGTCTGTGGCACAACAAACCATCTTTGGATGGGTTCTTTCAGGTCCAACTACAACGAACGATACTTCCTTCTCAGCGCAAGCACATCATTGTACTTTGGATCATGACTTACATGAACTCATGACAAAATTTTGGTTACAAGAAGAGCTTCCTGCTTCTAAACATCAAACATTAAGTGCAGACGAATAGGAATGTGAGAGACATTTCCAGTCGACTCATTCACGGGATGCAAGAGGGCGATACGTTGTTCGCCTTCCTTGCAAGTCTAGCCCAACTGCGTTAGGAGAATCAAAGGCAAAGGCGCTTAGTTGTCTCAACAGAATGTTTCAGCGATTCTCATCAAATTCCGAAGTTCGACAGCTCTATGTCAATTTCATTGAAGAATATAAAACCATGGGTCATATGGTAGCAACTGACATCTCTAACAATCGAGCTTCTCCTGTGTACTACCTTCCTCACCATGGAGTAATCCGAGAGAGTAGCGTCACCACCAAGCTAAGAGTTTATTCAACGGCTCTAGCCATACTAGTAATGGTCTCTCCCTTAATGACATTCTTCACGCAGGTACAAAACTCCAATCAAATATTTCAGGAATTCTGTTGTGGACTCGAACGCACCGTATTCTTTTCTCAACCGACATAGTTAAAATGTTTCGTCAAATCGCAATTCATCCGGACGACTGGGATTTACAGAGAATACTGTGGCAAGAACGACACAGCCAACCTATTGCCTACCAACTTACTACAGTGACATATGGGCTTAACTGCGCTCCCTTTTTAGCGCTACGAACAATCCAGCAATTGGTGAGTGATAAAGGTTATCGTTTTCCATTGACAATTGTTCCCATGTCAAAAGGTAGATATGTCGACGATATCTTTGGAGGAGCGGACACTATTTCAGAGGCGAAGGACATTGTCCGAGATGTAATACAGCTCTGCGAAGCAGGCGGATTCCCCTTACAAAAATGGAACAGTAACTGTTTAGAACTTCTGCCTAAATCTAATAATGGATCCTCTTCTACAGTCGAAATTGAGCCCACACACTTCAAGATCTTGGGCCTTATCTGGAAACCGAACACAGACACCTTTCACTTTACAGCTGCGACATCACCCATCACCGTTTTCACCAAGAGGACAATAGCTTCGGACATTGCAAAATTATACGATCCGTTAGGACTGATTGCTCCAATCCTGATAAGAGCAAAGATTCTTTTACAGGAACTCTGGCTATTAAAAGTTGAGTGGGATGAACCTCTTTCCCCAGAACTCGAGCAACGATGGACGACTTTTCGAAAACAATTACATCAGCTCGATCAACTCTCTATACCAAGATGGCTCGGTATCGTTCGCTCAAATACTTCTGTTGAACTTCATGGCTTTTCCGATGCATCACAACTTGCTATGGCTGCCGTAATTTACGCTAAAGTTTCTGGTAACGATGGGAAAGTCTCCGTCCAACTAATATGTTCCAAGACAAAGGTCGCACCGATTAAGAAACTTACAATCCCTCGACTCGAACTCACCGCCGCTCTTCTCTTGGCACGCCTGATGGTGCATACTGTAAATGCCCTTGATCTCCCTAACGTAACGACATTTTGTTGGTCTGATTCTTCAGTCGCATTAACTTGGATTACCACTCAGCCATCTCGCTGGAAGGACTTTGTTCGCAATCGCGTATCTTCTATACAAGAGCTCCAGTCAAACACATCATGGCGTTTTGTACCAGGCAAAGAAAATCCAGCTGACTGTGCTTCGCGAGGTCTGAGGTCAGATCAATTATTTCAACATGATCTATGGTGGAAAGGTCCTGGCTGGCTATCCAAGTCGCAAACATCCTGGCCTTCAATAGTACACAAATCACCGCCAGACGTTGATTTAGAGGAACGACCTGGACATGTCTTGGTTGCTGTCGCACGACAACCTTCCTACTGGGATCTCTTGGATAAGTACTCTTCTTTTATTAAGTTATCACGAATTACCGCAACCTGCCGCAGAGTTGTATCATGTTTACGACAGGTTCCTCATTCATCACCATTAAATTATCCTTTAACACCAGTTGAGATCGATCAGAGTTGTCTTTTTTGGATAAGGATTGTGCAACAGACGTGGTTCTCTACCGAGATCGATCTAATATCCAGAGGAAAACAACTCCCTAAATCTAATCCTTTAATACGTCTAATTCCATTCTTAGATAAACATAATTTGCTTCGAGTTGGAGGACGTTTGCATAATGCACAGATCGATTCAAAATCCAAACATCCGCTTATTTTACCTCGTAGGTCTCCTCTCAGTGTACTTATAATCGATGATGCTCACAAAAGAATGCTACACGGAGGTACTCAAGTCACATTAAATTTCATTCGCCACACATACTGGATCACGCATTCTGAAATGTGGACGCTGCGCTCGCTATCGAGGAACTAGAGCTAAACAGCTGATAGGTCAACTACCAACGACTCGAGTGACTCCTGCCCATTTTACAACTCGGGCGTAGATTATGCAGGCCCTGTCACTCTGAAGACTTGGAAAGGGCGGGCGGCACGAACTTATAAGGGTTACTTATGCATATTCGTTTGTTTCGCAACCTCAGCCGTTCACATAGAAGTCACAGACTACACGACTGAAGCATTCATTGCTGCCTACAAACGATTTACTGGCAGGAGAGGTGTATGTGCTACGCTTCAAAGTGATTGCGGAACGAATTTCGTAGGAGCCGATGCCGTATTAAAACGACAATTTGAGTTATCTTCCAAGAAAGCAGGTCACCTTGCTTCACTTCTTGCTAATGATGGCACCGAATGGAGATTTAATCCTCCATCAGCCCCCCACTTCGGAGGAAAATGGGAGGCAGCTGTGAAATCGACAAAATTTCATTTACAACGAGTATTAGGAGATACCTCATTAACATATGAAGAGATGACAACTATTACTGTACAAATAGAAGCAGTATTAAATTCGGGGCCTCTATGTCCACTGTCAGACGACGTATCGGACTACTCAGCTCTAACACCAGGACATTTCCTAATTGGAGAAGCACCCACTACAATATCAGAGCCTAAATTTGTCTACAGAAAAATATTCCAGGCTCACTCGATGGCAGTTGCTTAGACAGAAGGTGGACCATTTTTGGTCAAGATGGTCATCCGAATTTCTACAACGTCATCTAGCGATTTCAAAGTGGCATCATCCCTCAACCGAAATAAAAGTAGGATCCCTGGTCTTAATTACTGATGAACGCTACCCGCCAGGAAAATGGCCTCTTGCCAGAGTCATGCAACTACACCCAGGACCCGACGGTCTTACAAGAGTCGTTACCTTAAAAACAACTGCCACAACTTACAAACGTCCCATTAACAAATTATGTATTCTACCAACGGATCCTGATGCTCTGTCTTCAACGGATCTTCCGTCGAAGGCGGGCGGAAATGTTAAGGAAGCGAGTGACTTTTCCAACGCAACGATCTAATCGACATTATTAATATTGATTAATTCGTGGAAGCCGCAAGAACCCGAATGCCGCGCTTGAAACGAGAGAGTGGCGCGCTTCATCTGCTCTTTCGTATCCAAGCAATTCCGTTGTTGATTATCACTCTGTGTGATAGATTTGCATGCTTCTCAAGCGCAGTTATCTAGTGCCTTTACGGTGAATCTTTGGGATATTACGTAATCATCCTTACTCTTTAAAGCCTCGTCCAACAGGGGACTGAGGGTGTAAAACATTGCCTCGTCCGATTGGGGTCCAAGGTAAGAAAACAGCGCAACAGGCGCTCTTACTCCTTCAGTTCAGCCTTTCTTTCGAAAGGCATACCGAAAGGTGATAGAGTCTCCATTCGACTCTCTTACTAAATTTAAAGTCTTTCTTCATGGAAGATTGCCGTTGACCCCGACACGGGCGAGGTGGTACTATCTTTATTAAGATCATTCCTTCTTTATCTTTTGCCATAGACCCTCTCACACGAGGCGAGGTGTGGAAGTAAACGGACTTCCTTCTCTCTACCATATTTATATCTTTTCCTACAGCTATTATAACCTTCTCTGACGAAGAATTATATAGAAGAACCATCTACAGCTTAGCGTTCCAATTGATGATAGACGAACGATCTACCGCCAGCGTTTCAACCGACGATAGAAGTACGACGGCGCGGCAATAAGTTTTGGACTTTACTATACATATTCAAATCGCATTTTCTTTGCTGCACTGTCTATCAAAGAGAAATTTCGCTGTCTTATGTCTCGTTGTAAATTATTTACCTGTTTTCTAGCTTCCTTTTCATTGTCACGCAACTTATCTAAACTATTCATCATTTCCTTTACAACTATGTCTTTTGCATTTTTTGTTACTGTATCTTTCAATGCGTTTTGCATAGATTCAGCGTCCTGACTAGCAGCTTTATAATTCTTTTCCGCCGATTTTAATTCATTTTCTAAATTCATAATAGTCTATTTTTCTTCTTAAGACTTTCTAATAAAGCTTCTTCTTTACCCTTTTTTTCTGCTTCTAGAGCTTTCTTTGCAGCTTCTTGTTCAACAATAACTTTCCTTTTCTAAGTATAATTTATAGGACGAATAAGCACCCTGTGCAAGTTTGATTAAATCAGCTGTAATGGGTATTTTGTAAACCATTTTATTATACTTTTTTAAGCCATCAGTGATATATAATTTAGCATTAAGAGTTTTTTCTGTCATTCTACTTTTTCTTGAGTTAAAATTTTAGAAGATTCTTGAAAACCTCTCTCAACATCGGCGTTTCCGTGTGTCAGAGCAAGAGCATTCTGTACAACTCGTTTAATTTCTGCA
>NW_011966831.1:14911-26061 GCF_000949405.1 Vollenhovia emeryi | reverse complement strand
CCCTCTATATCTCTGAAACCAATCGTATGCTCATCGTAAAATTTTAATGTGATTAATGTCTTATCATGAGCTATCATTTGGTATATAAAATTTATTTGAAAAATCGAGGACCCAAAAACGGGCATTTTTTGCACCCTTTTTGCGATTGTTCTTTGTTTGGATACGACAAAATTTATTGAATCCAAGGAAATCGTTTTCTTTGTGCATACAAACAAAACCAGGGACAGATGACTTTATACAGAAAAACAAAGAGAAAAATATCACTTTATACATATTGTAATTAAGATTAGTAAACCGTTGGCTGAGGGATCCACTTAATATAGTGCACGATTTATCCATTCATATTTTATAAACTTTATATATTGAGAGACCCATTTTGTTGAATGAAATAAAATTTAGTTGACTTAACTGAATTTCTTGTTTGGATATGGGCAAACAAATCTTTCAGTTGAACTACCTACAACAAAAAATTTAGTTGAAAAATTTGGTTATATCACACACAAAGGTTGAGTAAACATGGGCAGAATCTCTGATGTATAATATTCAACTAAATTAACGATTTAGTTTCACTCAATAAATACAATTTAGGATGTGATGAGATGGACGAATTTGTTATCTCAACCATAAAATTTCGTTCAGATAAATAACTCCATGGAAATAAAATAGTTTGTTGTTGTACCATTTAACTTCTTTTCAGCAACATATATTTCGTTTTATACATCCAAATTACATGTTCAGTCAACAAAATGGTTCAAATTATTTCGTTTTATTCAACAAAATGGGTCCCTCAGTGTAACCGTCTAATAATTGATTTTTTCGCAATAAAGCTTACGACATTGATATAAAAAATAACATTATAAAAAATTAGTATCTTTTAGCGAAGCACCATAAAGATACGTAAATATGACACGCAAGAGATAAAAATATACTAGATACTAACAATATCTTTTTGATATGACACAATTGATAAGGAAAGAAACCAAGGAGAGAAAAAATGTTTTTTTATAATACATTTATTTCCAAAATGTCAAATTACATAAGGCAACATGAAGAATAGATATAAAAGAGCTTTCATTATCTCGGAAAAAATGTTGTGTCATGTCGAAAGTACGTGATAAAGAAGGGTGTAGTATAAAACATATAAATTTTATCAATCAATGTCATAAACATGTTATCTTCTATTTGCATGCCCTTGACCAAGTATACTAAACTATCAGTTTTACAATATCATATTTATAGATGACTTTGGATATCAGCAAAATATGGCGGAGATAAACACGAAAACGCGTGTAATGATATAAATGATATGATATCTAGTTATTTGCGATTCTTTTACGATCTAGTCTTACTAAGAAATTATGTCTGCAAACATTTGTATAATTAAAAATTACTTAACTCTTTTGTAATATAAAATATATCAATTGTATTTTATTAATTTAAATTTGTTTTTTAAATTAACGATAAAATTCTTTGGTTTTATTTATCGCCGTAATTGGTGTACTTATTTAGTTTAACTAGATTAGTTAACTATTCCCGTGAAAAGTATTACATCTTACATATGGTGTTTCACGTGAAATATATTTACTATATACATATAGTCGAATGTAATTATATGTATGTATTCTCTAACATAAATTTTAATGTAGTATAGGTTCTTTTTTAATGTGAAAGATTATTTGATAACAAATATCGTATAAACAATAATAACAGTTAAATCATGAACCGCTATAAATCAATAAGAATTGAGGTACGAGCAAAATGTAGTTAGCCCAATGGTTTTATTGTGTAAATTTTTATATTCGTGATTTTTTAAAGTATGTGAATTTTTAATGTTCCACCAAAGAAACAGTTTTAAGACCGATAGTGCTTAACGTGCAGAACGTAACGAAAGCAGTATATAAAAATTCACACAATAAAACCATTGGGCTATCTACATCTTGCTCGGACCACATTGGTCTTCTTAGACTAGTATTCATAGTCAGATTTTATATTTAAGACCTCCTTGAATTTATTTAAAGATGCTATATGGAACATTTTATTTGGCTATGGAGTATCTAAAGATGATAATAAAATGATATTAAATATAAGATCTCACTATGAATATTGCCCTTAATTCTTATTGAATATCTTATAACTTTGTTACTATGGCAGATTGTTTGTTTCATATCTTTACTATTATCATGTAGACATTTTTTTTAAAACCGATTTTTGTATCACATGTAATGGATATCGTATTCTATTAAGACAAAATTACTCATATCAATGTTCCCATAGGCCTATTAATAATGATGTGTTCTACATAACATTTGATATATTCTCTCTCCCCCCCTCTTCCCCTCTCTTCCTGTCTCCTCTCGTATTTGAAAGCTTAGTAATTTTAAAATTCCATGTAATTTTTTTATTATTGTCGCGCTATTAAATTATCTGTTTTGGATAAGTTATTAGTTGATGCAATTTAGGTAAACAGTTTTACGCATTGCAAAGATGAAGACAAATATTTTCGCTTCGCAAGCATATTGTAACGTATATAATAATAACAGAATAGTGCAAAAACACATAGTTAATCCATACATTATTCAAGAAACAATATATTTCTCAACAGAAAACAAAAGTAAAACTTCTACCTTAATTTATTAAGAATTCATTAACGATTCTGCATCGCAAATATTTGAGGCTCGTTTTACATTTAATTAAAACTATAATACAATTTTGCAATAATTAATTAATCTGTGATAAAATAATTATTAATTTTATCAATAATTATCAAAAATGAAATATAAAATGACACAAGACATATAAAAAGAATAATTTTCTTGTACTAGACGATTTACATCAAGTATCAGTATTTTGAACAAGTTTAATTAGTTTAATAAAATTAAAAGGCAACAAAATGTGTTCTTTCATACACGCACGCGCGCACACTGTGTGCACACTTACATAAAATACAAAAGAAAGTACTGTTATTTGTTAAAAATATACACGATAAATAAAAAGAGTAGGTACTATTCTTCATAAAATAAAAAAATTTAGTCTTTTAAAAATTAACTACATTATCTACTAAAATGTATTTACTAAATTAATTTAAATTCTGAATACATATATCTAAAATAATTCTAGAAAACAAAACAAAGTTTTCAATATCTTATTGTTGTTTCATTGACGTTACTAAATTAGAAATATCTTATCAGAGTAGCAAAGTTTACGTTTACGAAGCTTTTACAAAGAATCCAATATCTTGTTCGAAGATTTAATAATTCTATTCGTGAACAGAATTCATAAAGAACATTTTGTATTTCAGTAAATTCTTCAAAGCAATATAAAAATAATTACCCACATAACTACAATATGAATTTAATGCTTTATTTCAAAGATTATAAACTCAAATTATTTCAAAGATTATAAACTCAGAGAGATATAAAACTATAGCAGTATACTTGTATAGCATATCTTAATAAGTTATATATTTAAAATCTATGATCTGATGTATGGTGTCTCATGTTTTTGCATTATTCGAATACTTCTACATTAGATAATTTGTTAATGTACACCTGTAAATTGATTAACAATCGGTAGGTATATGTAAGAAAAATTCGCAAGCATTACATATCTTACTTCACTTCAATGTAAGATTAATAACATATTTAACACGTCTGGCACTAATCTTAAAATATATTATTTTTATACATGGCAATATACATAACAAAGGCAATCAACGGAAAAATATTAGTTATCGAACTAATGTATAAACTATTCGAAAACAAATATCGTGTCATAACAAATTATAGAAAGTTTATAAAGTATCACACTTAATAAATATCTCGCATATTCATAAACTATATCTATCAGGTGGTAACATAATTCATAAAACTTGTAATTTTCTTCCATGCGTTCCTATTAGAGCTTCCTAGTACACATGTACTAGACTACACGTATAACCCGTGTATTTAACTTATTCATGTTTTAACCCGTGTACACGAATTTAAAGAATCTTTATTTACGACATTTACGTGAATCCGTGAACACGTGAATGCGTGACACGTGTTCACGAATATCCGTGAACGTGACATGTAAATGTGTAGCCGTGTATACCTCAATAGAGAAATATTTAGAGAATTATGTGACAAAATCTGGATAAAACTTGGAATGTTGGAATTATGCGTATACATATTATATGTCGAACAACAACAAATTTTGATAAATAGTTGCACACGTTTACATGTATCACACATATACGGATATTCGGGTACACGTGTCACATACACGAATATTCGAATACACGTGTCACATACACGATTATACGTGCACACGTGTCACGTACATAGGTACACGTGAATAAAGGTATCTTAAGTCCTTGTACACGGATTACGTGTACACGTGAATCTTAAAACACGTATCTAATCGAAAGCTCTGTATCATAGGGACTCTCTATAATACAGAGTTTATTATACTACATACAAATGTCGATTACCTAATGTTTAGTACAAACAAGTTACTTTCCAAAACGAGCAAAGACAAACGTTCGTCTCGTGTAACTCGATGCAGAGCGATTACCAAATTATACGAACGATATAAAATGATCGATTTCCATAGACTTTGCAACATTATTGTATCGTTTTTCCGTTATCACAGATTGTTTTGGTGATAGGCCCGTTTGCAATATCACATTCTAGAGAAGGCCTACAATCGACTAGAGCATTTTAGTAAAATTTGTTGGAATTCTGCGCTAAACTGCCGTCATGTTTCTAACGTTGGGAAGAGTCTCGTTAATACGAAATAGGCCACATCGTAGTTATTCCAATATGCCGTATGTGCTGTTACGGTGTATAAATAATTCCTTCCTAAACCAACGGCACGTAGCACGTAATCCAATCGTTGCGCTAATTCTAATGATGCAAAATATATTTGTACATAGTTTATAACACAGAGAAAGTTTCTGTATACAGAATGTCTCCTAAGAAGTGGACCCAGTTCAGTGGACAAAAGACAAAAATAATAATAAAAGTTCATATAAACGTATGTTCTATTCAACCTCGTTTCTGAATATGTTTGTATTTTAGTACTTAAATGCAATCGTCAACCTATCATAAAATACAGCACTCTTTCAAAAATATCAAGTGTTTGTAGCATTCATTGGCAGTCTTCTTATATGTATACAGTGACGAAGTAGTGTCAATGTAAGCAATGGAAAAGAAATAAACAAGTGTTTTCAAGTGACTTCACAAGTAAACATTTAATAGATTTAACGTTTGTATTTCTGTAATTTCTCTCTTTTTATTTTAAATATATTCCTTATTGCGCACGTGTATGTCTTATTTAACTCTAACAGCTTTTGATTTAAATAATTGTTGTCGGAAAGTCTTTTTACTTATTGTTAATAGATTTAAGTCTGGGGAATATACAGGCCAACCAATAGATTCTACACGATCCATTTGTTAGAAAATCGTTACGTTACTGGCTTATTTTATATAAACATGACTATAACTCGGAAACAAGGTCGAATAAAATACTAGTTTATGTGAACTTTTATTGTTATCTCGTGTCCTGTCCACCCTTGAAGTGAATCCATTTATTATGGGACATCCTGTAATATCGTATATAATCACCTTGTCCTGGACGGATTGGTGGATTTGAGTCTGGTGTCGGCGAAGATGGACCTTCTCTAACGTTCCAACCACCTCGCACTAAGTCCCAAAGGCTCCAGCCCTTTTCTGCATTACGATTGGGCGGACTATCTACTGGACTATCATCTTTATCATCATTTTCTGTTAATACACATAATGATACCGTATTATTTTCAATACATTTAGTTAAGATTTAGTTTTAAATATCCGCGTTGAAGGTGGCGCCAGAGCCTAGCGGTAGAAATAAGAACCGTCGAACAAATCTTAAAGATCGTTTACAATAGATTAAGTAAGCCTGACGTAAGAAGTAAGAGTAGGAGTACAGAAATGAATCGTTCACATTTCTTACTCTTATTTCAGCTCTGACGCTTACTCTCGGCGAATTAGAGAGCAGTTCGACCAGTGCTATAAATATTTTTAAAAATTATGCCTGTACTTTAACTTTTACACTGATAAGTAGAGATTATGTTTTTTTTACGGCTTACTTTCAATGTAGACGGTCCTTTACAGAGTACCACATGAAATATTAACATATTGGTAACCCTATTTTGTCGTCCGCTTTATTTCGTTATTATTCGCTGTTCACTTATTCTGTAACGTGCAACGTATTCAGAGAACTCATAAAATTGGCCGATATATAAAATTTGCAAGGAATACACACGTGAAAGATACATTTTCAACTCCTTTCGATGGTTGTCAAACGGCGTGTTTTTGCTACATGTTTAGGCTTTGTTTTACGACTTTTGGTAAACTGTCAAGAGAAAAGGATAGTTATCGGCCAATTTTACAAGTATTCTGCAACGATCTGTCGTGTGTTTTCACCCAAACATTTTTTTATTTAAACGTACACCGGACGATTTTTCTACGTGTCATTTCTCGCTTCTGACGTCACGATTTCAACATGCAGTGAGCACCCAGGAGCCTTAAGGGAATACTGCAGTGATTCTGCACGTTTGCACCTTTTGCACTTAAAACTGTCTGTTTCGTGGAAATATTTGTGTAATATACAAATTAAATGGCTCACGTGTACAGATCGAAAGCAGCTTGCTATTCCGGCTAAATTAAAGAACAGTACGACATTACTGAAATTAAGTTTGTAAGTCTAATAAAAAATAATAGTGAGCAACACACATACTACATGTACTGTATATGTATGTTGCTCACTATTATTTCTTATTAGACTTACATACTTAGTTTCAGTGATGCCATATTGTTCTTTCATTTAGCCGGAATAGCAAGCTGCTTCCGATCTATAAATGTAAGCCACTTAATATATATTCGTATATTACGAGTACACAAATTTTGTTAAACATCTATACGGGTGAACCAGAAAGGTTATCCCAATCTTTTACCATGAGAGATGGATTACCGTCTGTAACTTTGGTAAACTGATCGACACACTGGCAGCTGCTTAGATCGAACGTGATGGACAGTCAAGTTAAAGATTTATTCAAATTACAGACCTGCACGGAGTAAAATAATTCGCTGGCATTGTATATTTTATGTTGTTCCAAGTCAATTATATCAGTTATATGGACAGCTATGTTATTTGTTAAGAACACTAATACTATTAATAAATAATTTTTGTCAATTATCAAATTATTTAATTATAAAAAGAAAATAATTTCTGTTCTACTAAATACCTTTTACTGTAATATTGAATAATTTGAATAAGTTATAATACAGAAATTTTGTTGTCATCAAATATGCAACATTAGTAGCAACAATAGTTGCGCTGCAACGAACTTATAGTTAAATAATTTGATAACTGAGAAAAATTATTTATTATTTATTATTATATTAATAGTACTAGTGTTCTTAACGAATAACATGGCTGTCCATATAATAACTGACATAATTGATTTAAGACCATAGAGATATAAGAATAGAGTGCGTGAGCTAAAAAAGCGATGTAGTAATAGTAAGAGAAAATTGCAAAAAGGCCCCTTCTGTCTTTGTCTTTGCCAGCCTTTGCGCATGTGCAGACATAAGAAGACTGATCTCTGTACAAAGGCGTATGCGTGACTGAGAAGGATAGAAGGGGCCTATATGCAGCGCTCCTTTTCTATACCTGTATCGCAACCGTTTACGCGATAGCATATGACTCGCGCACTCTATTCTTATATCTCTATGCTTGAGATAGCCTAAAAATAAAAACCAGCAAATTATGTTACTCCGTGCAGGTTTTGTAAATTCAATAAGTTTTTAACTTGTCTGTCCAACACGGTCGGTCCAAGCAGATGCCAGTGTGACAGTCAGGTTTGCAGTCCGTAATCCATCTCTCATAGTGAAAGGTTGGAACAGCCTTTCTGGTTCACTCTGTATAGACTGTTTAAACATTCAGATTTCTTGCCTACTTTCGTATCATTTATCTCAATTTAATTTAGATCGATTTGAACTGATAATGAGTATTTATTATATGCATAGTAATACATATGTAAAATATTAATAGACTAGACAACACAAGCGCGAGCTTCGCGTGCTCTCCATTTGCTCTCTCTAAAAATTCGCATGGTTTGACAGCTGCAAATAACACTACTGAAGCATGTCGTATCGCACAAGCGAGCCAATCAGCTCGGAAGAGCGACAACAATACTTCGAGACTTTCGACTTTTGACTATCGACTTAACACGCCTTTTTTATATAGGAAAATCTTAATATCTATAGAATAAATTCTAATATAGCGTTTTATACAGCTCGATATTTCAGAAAATAAGTGTAAAGTTCAAAACAAAAAATGTCATCAGTGAGCTAGACTTTGTATTCCGAGTTTTAAAACGCATCATAATAGTATATTGTGATACATGTGCGGGAAATTGACTATTGGCCACGAGTAGCGGGTGGGCAATAGCCAATCTCCCGTACATGTATCACATACTATTTTATATTATAAGTGCACGGAAAAGTACCTCTTTTTTGACAGTTACGTGTAAAAACTTTGAGGCTATCCTGTCATCTGTCGAAGATGACGTGTGGAAGAGAGATCGGCAATTGTGCTGGGAGATAAACAAAAACAGCGCTAAAGTGTGCGGTAATAATTTTACCGCACGGCTTTTTCCGCACAGTTGACGCCATGTTGCGTGCAAACTGTATTGTGTCGGCAAATGTCTATTTTGGGCACGAAAAACTGTCAAAAAAGGGGCACTTTTCCGTGCACGTGTGATATGAAAGGTCATACCAAATAGTAACAAAAGTGTAACAAAAGAATGAAATACCCGTAGGCGGTAGAGTTGGATCCACGTTGTTCAGCGATGAAGGCGACTGTGGCATTTGTTGACCATCAACTCCTCCATATGGTGGTATCAAAACTGGCTCGATTTTACTGTAACCTCTTTCCAAAAGCGGTTCCATTCTGTATGCCACCGGATCGGACCAGTGAAATATATTGTAGAATCTATTGCATAAACCTTGTGGCATCATGTCTAGTCTGTTCGATGGAGTACGTGTACGCAGTGCCAAGAACACAGACAACGGCGAACCCAGGCAAAACAAGTTCTCAATCTGTACCAACGGGAAAACGATTGAAATGATTTACGTTAGTAACTTTTGCAAACGCAATTTATATAATTTAACTTGGCCTATCTTGTCATGTATACACAAAGAATTGCGGATTACTCACGGGAAATTGTAGTCCTTGAGATAAGACTTCTTGAGCCTGTGGACATGGCAGCTGTGTATCAGGTCCTATCCAGCCTGTAACTATGTCATATACAATCACACATCCTAGGGAGTGCGCTAAAATCGAGACCTTTCCTTGCCAACCAGGATGTCGACTCGCAAACATAAAGTACAATCTATTCAGCTCCTTTTGCAAACCAGCTCGGACCTCAGCACCATATAGAGGACTTGTATAGTACAAAATATCCATTGCCGATGCATTTAGTAAGTGACGTATGCTCAGTACACTATAAGGTGTAATTGCGTCTACTATATCTATAAAAGAAAAGATTACACATTCGGTAAATTAAATAAATAATCACTCTGTAAAATATTCGTTTATTAAGTATTAATCAAGTTTATTAAATATTTGTTTATAACCTCCATCCAACTTTAATGATGACCGCCATTCAACTGGGAAGAATTCCTCTCTGTGTTTAGAATTTGGAAAATATTTCTGCTTAAGCCAATCCACGCAATCTCTGAAACTGTTAATTTATTTGTACTTAAAAAAACAACATTATTTTATAAAAATACGTATTACATATTGCATAAGAATACTTATTGCTTTTATTTACCATGTGGTGTTGCGTATAATCTTTCCAGTATCTCGCTTTTGTCCTATTCCGTGAACAACAAATACTAGATGGTCAATATCACGCGGCTTATCCTCCATACTCGTACGCGCTTTATATCCCCTTTTTAATCGGTAGCCTGTTGCTGCCAATTTTAAATAAAAAACGATTATTTATGTAATAAAACATAAAAAACAAAAGTGGCCTAAATGTGTTTTGTTGTTTCTAATTCTGAACTTACTTTTAGCAAAACCCAATTTTGACGTAACGCTACGCATTAACTTGGTAGGAGTATATTCACTATATAGTGTTACATCGTTAATCGAATGCCAGTCGACGTGAAATTCAGAGAACTGCTCAGTATGTAACACTAAAAGTGTGATAAGAAACGCTTTAATATTAATTGCATGCATAAGTAGACACCACACATGTGTATTAAACAAATTGAGAGACATCAAAAGAATAAAAAGAGCACCTTTATAGGATTGAGGAATATTTGTATCGCACGTAGTAGTAATACTTTGATCAGTACTTTCCTTTTGAAATAATTTAAGATGCACCTCTTCTATTACTTTGGAATGTTCCGTTTCCAACGGTATCCAACTGCCATCGTAATACCATGTACCTCTCATAATTTCCCACTCCTCACCTTCAACAAAAATTCATGCGGTTTGTTATGTACATATACACTGTAATGTCTTGGATATCTCATGCGTGAGTCACGGCCAACAAATTCTGTATAAACCTGAACGTTAGCTACTTAAGTTCTAGCGCTATTTATTTAAACATGTAATTGTATTCAATAGCTAAAAAATAATTTCGCAATAATATTAGCAAGATTATATTCGTAAATGTAATAATATGTAATCATTTATTATTTTAAAAGTTGTAAAATATTTTTAAAATAGCAAAATGAAAGTTCTAAGACTCTTATCTGATGCAAATACCAACGGATAAAAAACAAATATGCACGGAAAAAACTGTTCGATTATAGCAACCAGAAATATTCAGTTGGTACAGATTCAGTTGCAGTAGCATCTAAGGCCCGGGCTCACAGTGGCTAGTTAGCTTAACTAGTTGTTAAGTAGTGATGCCAACCACTGATACAAAATTCGGTAAGCTATTTACAAGGTTAGATTTTGACAAGTCGCATTTTCGCAAATAAGCTTTAAAAAAATATATATATTGATATATTTGTGAATGATATATTGATGTATATATACAACATATAGTGTGTATATGTATATATACACATATACATAACCTTGTAAATAGCTTACCGAATTTTGTATCAGTG
>NW_011966831.1:4113-10207 GCF_000949405.1 Vollenhovia emeryi | reverse complement strand
CTCTCTCTCTCTCTCTCTCTCTCTCTCTAAGTATAAATATTATAAGTATAATAATTATAAGTTCGTTAAATTTCCAATATAGTTGTATATTATAAATTGATAAATACACACTCTGTTCCTGTAAGACGTTTTATATTGTATTTTTAGTATAAAAACACGAAATTGCACAAATGAAACTATATTTCTAACCAAAAACGCGATAGTCTGAACTGCCATTATAGTTAGTATACGAGAATAAATGCTTAGAGCAGCAGAGTTCGCTTTCACTATCAAAACATTTGATAGTATGAACCGAGATATTGTTGCAATAAACGAAACTCTTATCAGTAGCAGCATCAAAACTCAGTTAAGATAACCGACTGCAATTGTCTCAGCAATGGAAATCTTCCAGAATTTTTCTTTTCTTACAACCAAGTTTTCGTCTGGTTTCCAGAGAACAGAAAATTTCGGTTGCATAAACGGAATATTTTTTTCCGTGTGAACGTAAGAGGTAATCGTTACTTTATTTAATAAATAATCAATTTAAATTTATTTGAGTTGAAAGTGTATAAATTAACACTTTAATATTTAAGATGGTTCCTGCATAAACCGACCAAAAGTAAAAAAAATTGAAATTTAAGTATGTTGTAGTTGTAAATTTTATCTGTCAGTACGCGAAATTTCAGACACGGTCGCCGATAAAATAAAATAAAGAAAACATTAAAGTTGTATTTTTTAACATTCCAGTAAACACCAAGTAACAGTTACATAATATTGATATTGTGTAACTACTACTTGGTGTTCACTAGGATAGGGGTTATGGGCCGAACGCTCGCAGAAGCAATTACAATTAGAGGGTTAATATTGTATTATTTTATAGAAAAAAAGAGTAGATCTTAATAAAAAAACGAGATGAACATAATAAATGTCAAGGATTCAAATGTGCTATGAAGTATATGAGGTCACCGACCTCTGCAAGCAAGTACTTATTAGTAAAGTTAAAAGATACAATGTTTTGAGGAAATTTGACAGTTCTTTGAGACTTAAAAATATCACATGTTTTTAAATATTTTAAAATGTGCGTACATAATTTAGCATATCTATGCGTTTGATCAATAATGCATTAAGTGATATTTTTTTATGAAAAAAGTCATATGAATTTATAAAAATCAAAGGGGCCCCACCAAAGCACTCATACTAACCGCTCCTTTGTTCTACAGGAGCCACCTTAACTGATTATATTTTTATTTAAGGATGTATCTGAGATACAATCATTGACAAAAATCCCCCAAATTCGAAAAACTGGCATATCTACGCTAAACGTGCAGTAAACCTAGTGATAACTGATATAAATGATAACTAACATAATATATTTATTTTTAAAAAGTTATTTTTCACATTTTTCAGCACTTTATTAGGTTTATTTGCCATTTTACAACTTTTTACAATAAAACTTTTGGCAGTGAAAATGCCCAGAATGCAACCTTAGAACATCAAATTTCTTATTTATTTAACACCATTATTTAGCAGTGTAATACAGAAAAAGTAATTGGAATATAGTTAAAAAAGTAAATATGCATTATTTAAACAATAACTATAAATATTATTTGTTATTAATATTAATATTTGACCCTCGATGAAACGGGTTAAACGTGGCAACAGCGCGACATTAAGTTTATGGCTTCAAGGTTGATAGCAATGCACTTTTGACATTGCGAGCTAACTTCTGTTTAGTCCTGCATCGCAATGTCAAAAGCCACAAAAATGTATCGGTGGAAAGGAAAAATAATTAGCGAAAGTACGTATCGAAAGAGACTTACGCAACAAAGATGTGGATTTTTAAGAAGAAAAGTTCAAATTGTGCAAGAAGAAAAAACTGAGCCCACCATGGAGGAAAATGTGAGCGAGAAACCAGAGTTTATGTTGTTTATCAAAATTATTTAATTTTTATTCTTGTTCTCTAAATGAAAACAATACAGGTAAAACGAGACTTTACGACGTGACTACTGTATCGGTCAGGTTATTCGCTTGACACGTTCAGCTGATTGCGACGTTGCCGCACTTCTACAGTTCAGTAATTGACATATTACAGAAACCGCAAAATTGTCACGAATAATAATTAATTTCTCCTAAACCGTGTTGTGAAACCTAATCGAATTTTGCACAAAGTTCCAATAATCCATGGTCTATATGTATAAAAAAAAATTAAAATTTTGGTACTATTTTTTCTATACTTTATTACTCATTTCATTCAAGAAAATTGCGTTTCCCATAAGAACACGTGTAAAATCAGACATAATTGAAATAATAATTACTCTCTAACGATTTAGTAAATCTACTTAAAATTTTTTTCAGTATATTACACATAACAAAGGAAGTGTTTCCCGAAGTTTCATCAATTTGGTACTATTTTGAAATAGCTCAGATACATCCTTAATAAGCATTGGAAATAGTTTGTTTTATATGCGACGTTGCCATATTTCCACTTATGTGTCATCGTTTCCTGGTCGCCTTCACGGATTGTTTCATCGAAAAATCTAAATTTCTCTTGAACGTGTCTCAGTAAATTTATGTAACTTTTTATAAAAATATTTTTTAATATTTATTTTACTATTGCGAGTTTTTGTAACTTCTGTCTTACATACAAATATGTTAAATAAGAAGAAATTTGGAAAATTATAAGGTTATACGTTCTTGCATACTACTACTTCATAATTAAATATTTAGTAAACGATACGATAAAAATTATTAAAATTTCTGTTATACATAGTTTGATTATCTTTTGCATCATGTATATATTATAGGTTTATCTTTTATTTGGTCAAACTTTCGAACCTCCTTAACTTTGCCAGAAAAAAAGAGTGAGACTTCAAGTTACCTATATTCTAATAATCCTAACTTTTGCGAAAAAAATTTCGTAAATTATTCGTGATTCCGTAATACTATAAAATCAATGGAAAAAAATGCACGGAAAAATAGGCTTCGTCGCTAATAATTAAGAAATAAGCTGCGTCTCTAAATAGCACTGTTAACATAATAATTTAAAAAGACATTTACACACATATTTATATTTACTTACATTTGTACACACTGCGAGATACACAAGTAATGACATATATTTTGCCAAGTGCTCTGAATGAACTCTTTATTACAGCAATAGAATCTATATTGCCTGCGTTATATTTATTTCGTACATACATGTTGCAAGTCATAATAGGCACAGTCAATACGAATTGGCTATAATGACCTCAAGGACAAAGTAATCTGTGCAGTATAAAGGCATGCACGGCAAGCACAAACGGGAAAATATACAGAAATTTAAACAGGCATTGAATCACTACTAAGGCATTCATCAGTGCATTCGCATCAACTGGTGATCCATCGTTATTGTCGTCACCGACTTCGGCAATAGACGGAGGCGATTGGTAAATATGCAAAGCGAGACAAAGAAGCGAGAACAACGTGTTAAGGACAAAAGATAAGATACGTGATATTCACCTGGCCAGTATATCGAAACGCATTTCATATTATCGATCTCGACATCGTACATGCCGCCTCTGACTACAATTTTCTCAGCGGGCGGCAGGCCGTTCGTCCCGTCATTACTCTCGCTAATTAAACTCTGACGCTTCTGATAAATTTTCTCGATTCTCAAACTGTCGTACCCACAGAACTCGTTCCACCTCTTGTCAACGCCGTCTTTGTAAAACCACTGTACTTCCTCCGGGATCAAAGGCTCAGCATAAGCTTCACTCGCAATGTTAATTTCTACATTGTTCTTTGGACTGTCTTCCACTTGGACTGTCGCTTCATCATTACCTTTATATAAGACAGAGAGCAAATTGTCAAATACCTTACATCCTGCCAGTAATTTGCGAAATTAACGAATATGATACGTTAATATCATGAAATGAGAGAACATTAAGAAATAAAAAAGTATTAAATAAGACTAAAATTATTTGTACTTTTTGAACTGGTGACACTCATAAATAATAAAATATAAGCAATAATAATCTCTTGCTTTTAGAAAATAAGTAAAATACACAAATATGTATATATATAATAAATTATATAATAAATATATTTAAATATAGATATCTACGTAAATGCTTTTTACATGGTTTTTGCTCAAACACTTGCAGGAACATTTATTTCCAGGAAAGATACTGTTGCAATAAATCTAAAGTAAACTCGAATCTATATCTCGAAACGTGAATAAATTAGAAAGTTCAGGATCTAACGAACGGAATTCGCCCCGCGTACTCGATCGACTGTGCGACGTTAACACTTTGAGCTCTCAAAGATCTCCCGGTTTAAATCCCGTGAATACACGGTGTCCGTTCGCAATAAGCGAGTCAACAATGCAACAGTCGCCGGCGATAACGCCGCCGTTCTATACATTGTATAACAGTCGCTTCACGTGGAAAATCACCGCGGTGTCTTCTCGTACCTTCGCAAGACTCCTGTTCGACAAGCATCTCCATCGGCGTCTCACTGAACGGATCGACCTCGCACAGATGGGACATCCCGTTGAACCGTCCGCTGTCGAAGGAGCCTGGGTCTGTCGGGCACACTCGAGCTCACGAGCTCAGACAGCGATAAATTGACGTCGTCGTTGCGCGTGGGCCGCGCTCACGGTAATACGACAGACGCAACTCTTATCGTGGACTTGTCACCCTCGCGCTATCGTCTCTGCGTCATGTACGTACCGGCAGACATGAACTTTGTACGAGCGCAAAAGAGAGCGCGAGGCATGCCGAGTACAAAGAAGAAGGAAGAGCAAGAGAAGAGAGCAAACACACACACACAAACAGTGAGGAAGGCGATTCTCGCCTCTTCCGCGAATTATCGAGTT
The DNA here is from genome assembly GCF_000949405.1 of Vollenhovia emeryi. Lineage (NCBI taxonomy): Eukaryota > Metazoa > Arthropoda > Insecta > Hymenoptera > Formicidae > Vollenhovia > Vollenhovia emeryi. The sequence goes on along the minus strand of NW_011966831.1, from coordinate 5,373 downwards.
AGCGTCCAACGGTCATCTTTAAACGCGAGTCTCGGCTCGCGGCGGCCGCCTATCGAAACCCCTGGCGTTATCTCGCGCGAGTACGCGCGTTTACTCGGACTGTTCCGCCGCAACGCTACGCTAGGTACGCGACGCGACGGGACGCTACGCAATGCGATGCAACGCGACGCGACGCGACACGGTGCAGCGCAGCGCGACGCGACGCGACGATGACTGCAGGCGTCCTCTCCTCGACCGTCGCGTACCTGCACTACCTGCCTCACATCGCGCGCCGCGCGCGCGCCTCCGTCCTCCGAAACTTTTTCGGCCGGACTATTCTCGCTCGCCACGAATGACAGGCAAGCTGCGCGATCGCGACAGCGACCGCGGCCAGCTGATGCAATGCGTACGACGTGATGTAGTGTTGCCGCGCGTAGCGGCGTGCACGGTGACGTGCGGTGACGTTGTCCCTTTCCCGTATGCAGTATGGAACTGCGCACGCGCATCGTGACGACAGGTAGAGTCGCCGGGAATAAACCCAATAAACAAAAAGTCCTCTTAATGTGCTGTTTAAGATAACTTTTGAGAGATAAAAGGTGTCTTTCAAGATTTCCGAAATGTGGTCTTTTAGTGCAACTAAAAGATGTCCAATGTCCATCTCAAAAGTGATCTTATAGACATCCTAATGAGCACTTTTCAGTTTTATAACTTCTCTTGAAAGTTATCTAAAAGTCAACATAAACCCAGACAGCACACGGATATCCGAAAACCGTTCTATAAATATATATCCTTTACGGACATTGAGAATATCCATAAGTCATTTGTTTTATGTCCTCCAGACATACAAGAGATGTCTATGGTATATCCATTTATGAATTTGGTGGACGTCCCACACAGCACTAGATGTCCCATGGATATACATTTTAAGTCCCATTTACGTCCATACGTCCCGGGACTTAAATGGAACTTAAATAGGATATCCTTTTTTGATATAATAGGGATATCCTCATAATATATCCTACGGACATTCAGCGTACATCCAAGTTGAAATTTATTATCTTAAATTTTTAATATATTATTACGACGTTTATAAACATATTAATTTTTTTATTATTGAATCATTGTTACCTACTTTAAAGAAATCGAATATATTTCTTTTTACTAAAAATATTTTATCAATATTAAAGTTGTACATAAATTATATATAATAGAGTTTTTACCGGCGATATTATAAATCTTTATGTTGGAGAGAGAGAGAGGGAGGGAGGGAAAGAGAGAGAG
>NW_011966831.1:0-3865 GCF_000949405.1 Vollenhovia emeryi | reverse complement strand
AGAGAGAGAGAGAGAGAGAGAGAGTCAGAAGCGAGAATTATGTGATAAAAATACTTACGTGTTACTGTCAAATAAAAAGATATTTGGATAAAAACAAATTTTAGACAGTTTTAGGCCCCTTATGAAATACATAAAAAATTATCTTTTTTCTTTGATAAGTAACCTATTGTTTATTGACTGTCAAGGAAAAAATATAATTTTTGGCGTATTTTACAAGTGTACTAAAACTACAATGTTTTCATCCAAGTATCTTTTTATTTGACAGTAACACAAATATTTTCATCATATATGTATGAAATCTCGCTTCTGACGTCACAGTTCAACGTCGCAGGAGGGGGAAGTATTAAAAAGCATTTAGAAATCCATTGGATGTCGAGTGGATATTGTTGGGATCGATTTTATTGTATATAATTACGTCTTTAGGATGTCCTTACCCAGTGAGAAATGATTCGTCGATCGATGTCGAAACGATGTCGAATCGACGTCAATTTGACGGTAACGATGTCGATTCGACATCGTTTCGACATCAATCGACGAATCATTTCTCACTGGGTAGGATGTCCGGGTTTGGATCGCGTATAGAGATCTTATAAGCGGACATAGGGACGTCCTCAGTATATCCTTAGTATATTCTACCGATTTTCACGGATATACCCGGGATGTTTGAAAATCCCTTTAGATATATCCGGTGGACATACTTGGGATCAACTTTTGCTGTGTGGGGTATTACTGATCCCTGACAAATCCAGTGGATATTCCATGGACGTCCAAAGGACATGATGGATATACTCGGCGTACATATACAGTCTTTAATGGACGTGAAATGGACATGATAAAAGGGATCATATACAGGATTGTAAATATTAATATAAATAATATAAACAGTGAAATGTCGGATTGACATATACATGCATACAAAGATGCTACGAAACGGATTCTGTTAATCTGTAGACAATGTAAATGTCCACTATGAGTTCCACAAGTTCTGCGACAACGCTGTTGCAAAAAAAAACAAATGAGGATGAGAATATCTCATAAATGCATGTGCTTTAAAATGCTGAGACTCGATCATGAATCTCTTCTTTTAGCGTAAACTCTTTAGAAATGTTGCATAGACATGTCCGCAAACAAGTTTAATAATATTTTTAGCACTTCAATTTTTATATTCAATTGCACACAACAACAGCAATTCAATATTCAAGGGAAAGATTCATGATATATTAATATCCTCGATGTGAGAATTTACCCAGACAGTACCTGATATCCCATGGATATCCGTTTCGTGTCCATTTCATGTCGGAATATCCGTGGACTTTATAAAACATCCATAAGATATCCAATGTCCATTTGTGGACACACTTTGAATATCTCAAAATGGGCATGTTTGAATGTACTCATAGTTCAGAAATTCGACTATTAATGGATGTGTCTCTATACGCCATATATTGTATACGTCATTTCCAATAGCGCCGTGGACATAGGAATAGCGCTGAATATAATATTATATTCTTATATTTCTTAAGCGACTTTGTAAATGCATATTATAACCTGAAAACCTTGTGAAACGGTTTTCTCATTAAGTACAATAGAAATACTAAAAATATTATTAAAATTGTTTGTGCACTTATCTTTACAAACTATATATTGCGTTATTTTATATTAATATTGCAAATAAACGAAAGATTACCTTAGATTACAGGTGCAATTTCACGTGCTGCTGAAATAAGCAAGTGGAGCGACAAATCTGTCACTCTTATTTCAGCGGCAAAAATTTTGTAGTTTGAACAGTTTCAACCACAAAGTTAACGCTCAAACGTTGTACTATGTAATGTGGCAGCACTGTAATAGTGCGACGTATGTACTACCGCAGTACATCGCCGACGATGGCAAACTTCGTCCTGTGTTCCACAGTAATAGCATTCTTTTCATAGCAATCAATCATAGCAATTGCAACAACTGCATCATTTTCAAATTCGACTTTACGTTCATAAATGAATTTGTTACAATTTAGTAACCAATTGTAATATTTTTTGAAGCCATAACTCGGAATTATTCTGACTTTCCTAGAAAACACAATAGAAATATAGAAAATAATTGAATAGAAATAGAGAAAATAATTGAATAATTCTGATAAAAATTCATTCCAAACAGTTTCATAATACGCACCTTGGTAAGTACGTTTGAGGTCCTGTCGCTTGAATGTTAGAACTGTCTTTTAAACACAGATTTGTTGCTTCTTGCTATTTTTCATGTGCCATAGTTGCTGCTGTAACAATTCTGCGATAAAAGTAATCACGTGACCCTTTTTGTCGCTGAAACGGCCGGTTCGAGCGACACGTGAAAATGCACCTTAAAATCGCGTGATGCTGGTATTATCACATGGACCTAAGAATCTCTGGACCGAGCACGAAGTGGGAGAACGGGCAAGGGGGCTGGCAAATTTGCGGTAAGGGGGGGCGAGAGTGCTCTCCTTTTCTGTCCTCTTGGTATCTCATGGTATCTCTTTCTACAAGAGGTGAATGTGACCTCTTGTAGAAAGAGATACCAAGAGGGACAGAAAAGGAGAGCACTCTCGCCCCCCTTACCGCAAATTTACCAGCCCCCTCGCCGTATGCTCGGTCCAGAGATTCTTAGGTCCATGTATTATCACCTATCATCACCATGAAACGAACAGGAAAGAGAGCGACATCAGCGCTATTCCTATGTCCACGGCGCTATTGGAAATGACGTATACAATATGGCGTATAGAGACACATCCATTAATGGTCCAATTTCTGAACTATGAGTACATTCAAACATGCCCATTTTGAGATATTCAAAGTGTGTCCGCAAATGCATGGACATCTTATGGATGTTTTATAAAGTCCACGGATATTCCGACATGAAATGGACACGAAACGGATATCCATGGGATATCAGGTGCTGTCTGGGAAAGAGAATCAAGAAGAGACCTCTAGGTTGTGTGTGTGTGTGTGTGTGTGTGTGTGTGTGTGTGTGTGTGTGTGTCTCATGTGTGTCATTTTAAGTTATGATTATTTTTTTTAATTTTGTGAGAACATCGAATAAAACCGGAAAAAATGAAACAGAATTAGAATTACAAAATCGTAGAAAACAGAAATTTATTTCTGTTTTAAGCAATTTGTAAATCTGAATTCTATTGCATCTTTTCCAGTTTTGTTCAACTTCTTCTACTATAAAATAAAAAGTAATACAATTTTACAGAATTAAAATTTAATAAAATTTTAACATTTTTTATAAAATTTTGTTACATTCGAAACTCTTTATAACAGAATTAAACGTTAATAATTAGAATAGAACATCTTAGTTTAATTATAATTTCAGAGTGTCTGTACTTCTTATGGTTATTAAAGAATTTATAAGGAAAGAGTAATTGTGAACACATTAATACAATCATATGTAGTATGAAATCAAATATGTAGTATGATATACGATATTAAATTATTACTTGCATTTATGATTGCAATTATTACTTGCAATTATTACTAGTATCACACATTGAACAAAATATGTATGTATGTATATATATTTACAGCTTTCCCCATGGGGATTCGCTCTCTTACATGGCGCTTTTACTAGGAGCGTACCCGAACCTTTCACAAATTTCCTTTACCTATAACTCATAATTGGCGCTTTTCCAGGGAGCGTTCCCGAACCTTTTACAAAGTTCCTTTCCCACCGCGACCTGGCCATAGGCGACCTATACATACTTTTCCCTCCCTCCCCTCGGCCCACCCCTCCTGCCTCTCCTCCCACCCTTCCCGTTCCGTTGCCTCTCCCACTCCCTATCTTTTCTTCCTTCTCCTTCTTCTCTCACGTTCTCCCTCCCCCTCGACCTCCCTCCCCC
>NW_011966830.1:35434-37126 GCF_000949405.1 Vollenhovia emeryi | reverse complement strand
TTGTATGTACATATAGGGTATATAATTTTTACATGTATACATGGTGTGTATAAAAAGTATCGGGAACATTTTTTTCCTAACGCGACTGTAACTCGCAGCGTGTTCGCACCAGGCGGGCTCAATAGTGGGGATTCTCAGCTTCAAAATGCACTAGGTGTCAACCGCCTGCGAGCTTCCGTGCGAGGTGCATCGCTGATTTAGTCAACCTTTGTCGAGGGACTCGGTGCAAGCTCCAAAATGCAGCGAACTCTTGAACAGCGTTACGCAGTTAAGTTCTGTGTTGGGCTGGGAAAATCTGGTACAGAGACATTGGCCATGATTCGGCAAGTGTTCGGGAGTGATAGTCTATCGCAAACTGCAGTTTTTAAGTGGCACAAGTTGTTCAAAGATGGCCGAGAGAGTGTGGAGGACAAACCCCGCGCGGGACGCCCGTCAACGTCAAGAACCGACGACAACGTGCAACGTGTGCGTGATGTGTTGAACTCAAACCGGCGGTTAAGTGTTCGAATGATCGCAGACCAAATAGGCATTGATAAAATGATTGTGCACACCATCATCACCGAGGATTTGGCGATAAGAAAGATCTGCGCCAAGTTCGTCCCGAAAGTTTTGACAGACGACCAAAAGCAGAGGCGTGTGTCTGCTTGCGAAGATCTTTTGCAACGCGTTGAAGAAGACCTTGACTTTTTGGACAACGTGATAACGGGGGACGAAAGTTGGATTTTTGAATACGACCCCGAAACAAAACGTCAGAGTGCCGAATGGCACACTGCAGCATCCCCTCGTCCAAAAAAGGCTCGAATGAGCAAATCCAGGGTGAAAGCCTTGCTCATTGTTTTCTTTGATGTCAAGGGTGTGGTCTACCAGGAGTTTGTACCTCCGGGGCAGACAGTCAATGGTGCCTTTTACCTGGAAGTGCTGAAAAGGTTGACAAGAAGGGTCAACCGAGTGAGGCCCGCCATTGCCGCCAATTGGAAACTGCATCACGATAATGCACCAAGGCACTCCTGCTTCCTGGTAACCGACTATTTGATCAAGATCGGCATCACAACGGTTTCCCAGCCTCCCTACAGTCCCGATGTGGCCCCGGCGGACTTTTTCCTGTTCCCCAAAGTGAAAACCACCTTCAAAGGACGTTACCATGGGACCCTACATACCGTCAAACAGGCTTGCACGCGTGCTTTGAAGGACATTGCGGAGTCCGACTACCAGGGAGCCTTCGAAGCGTGGAAAAGTCGCTGGCAGAAGTGTGTCGACGCTCAAGGATCTTACTTTGAAGAATTTTAATAATTTGTAGCGATATCTTCAATAAATCTGTTTTTCCAAACTTTTTCCCGATACTTTTTATACACACCATGTATTTGTAGCGTATGTATGTGTGTGTGTGTGTGGTGTGCCTACAAATTTACAATTCTACACAGTTCTGTATAACTTTATAGTTTTAGACATTATTTTAGATGAAACAAATGGTAATGTCAAAAATTTTGCTTATTTATAATTGTGTACAATTGTATGTGTGTGGTGTGCGCCTCTCTCTCTCTCTCTCTCTCTCTCTCTCTCTCTCTTTCTCTCTAGCGTGCGTGCGATATATTTTTGTATGTATATTTGTATGCTTATATAGGGTTAAGGCATATATTGTTATGTTTGTGTATATATAACTTTATAGATTTAGACATTGTTTTATATGAAACA
>NW_011966830.1:12541-32988 GCF_000949405.1 Vollenhovia emeryi | reverse complement strand
TTTTTCGTCGGAACATATTTGGCGGAATGCCTGTGATTGGATGGACTTCGTTCCGCCAATTCCGTATTGCGCACGTTCCGCGTCCATGGGATCGCACCATAATACGCAAGGAAGAAGAACATTTAATATGAATTCTGAAAAATTGTTTGTCATCATTTGCGCGTTATTGAATTCGTTAAACCAAAGTTTGTGTGCATTTAAAAAACAGGACATACGCCACAAGATTGCAAAGTTATATGCATTGTACAGAATTTCTGAAATAAATGAAAATAATAAAAAGAAACGAAACTATTGGGTGCGACCTATATTTAGCATTGAAAGAAGATTACAACAAGGTGCAAGTGAAAATCTTGTAAAGGAAATGCTTACTGAAGATACAGAAAAATATGTAGATTATTTTAGGATGGTACCTGAAATATATGAAGCATTATTGACATTGGTCAGACCGGTCATCATTAAACAACATGCTATTCATGAACCTATTTCGCCTGACACTAGACTCCAAATTACATTGCGCTATTTAGCATCAGAGGATAGTATGAAATCCCTCTCATATGCTTTCAGAGTTGCGCACAACACAATCTCAAAAATAATATCTGAGACTTGTGTTCACTGACTTCTGTCCGCGGATCAAGGTTAGGTTACACGTTACGGATAAAATGAAAACTTGCGGATCGAAATCGGCGGAACGAACGTAAAACTGGATCAACCAATCACAAGCGTTCCGCCAATTCCGCATTGCGCACGTTCCGCGTCCATGGGATCGCACCATAACCCCTTTTAAAAACGTCTTCAAGATATCTTGGAGACGTATGTTTAAAAGCGCTAAGTTTTTTAATAAACAATAATGTTGTGAATCAGGACCGATATATATTCAACAATTAAATTCGAAAAGGCCATATTTTAATATAATGTTTATTTGTATTAAAGTTATTTGCAATATATTTTTATTGAATAAGTATTAAAAATTTGTCTCATTAATGTTATTGTCTCTTTTATTTCTTTCGATAAAATCTTATGTTCGATTGACTGAGTATAACATTTAAAAATAATAAAGTATATCTAGTTTGTATAAATATCCATTTTAGTTGGCGCAATTTAATGTACTCATTACTTTTGTAGAAAAGATACTTTTGTAGGGAAAATAAAAATGTTTTTTCTTCAAATAAAATATTATATCTAAATAATTGAATTATATAATTCTTGATTGGATGGCGCTTATACTTGACGTCTTTTTACCTTTTTTAAAAAAGGTCATTTTTTAAGTACATAGAGACCAGAAATTTATTTCTTAAATTGATAATCCTGAAACCGAAGTTTTGCTTGCATGAGGTTTCTAATTTGATTCGGAATTTGTCCACACGTGTGACAAAAGGAATTAAATGAGTTAAATACCAAATACAAAAAATATATTGGCTAATAGAGAAGAATTCTGCTAATTGTAAGTATTTACAATAAATTGCTCTTTTATCAACAAATTCTCAAACCTATTTGGACATATGGTGTATAGGTTTGAGGTTATAGATATTGTTACGTGCCTAATCAAGAATGTTTAATAGACCTTAAATTCTAGATGCTTAAATATTAAAAAATTCTCAGTATACAATCTCTATCATGATAATAAGATGTACTCGGTATGTTTCTCTTCTAGACATCGTAGTTTCTCTGTCACCGAGCTGATGAGTTTTGTTCCACCGAAATAACCATTAATAGTCATTGAAGAGTATACATGCACTAAAAACTCACGATCTTGAGAACCAATTGATGACTCTATTTGAATCCAGTATTCACCTAGTTGTTTAATATCATTTGTAAAATCACCTTTCATACAGACTATCAGTATTTCTCTGAAGCATAGAGCCATCCGATTTGAATTATCTGTACAAATTGAACAAAACAATTATGATTAGTATTATATATATGTATATATTCCTTGGTAAAAGGTTTGACCATTTTAATATTGTATCTTTTCTGTGTATTAGCTATTAAGTGTTAACTATGATATACAATTTGTAAAAGTTTCTCTAGTACAATTCAATACAGTATCCATTTAGATCCAATATCCATTTAGAAAATAATAAAAGACAATTTTAACAAAATTTTTATTTTAACATAATATTTATGAAATTCCATCAATTAGATTAAAAGACACAGTAATGTCTCTCACCATGTTTACGTATAATAATATTTATATGAAACAACAGCGAAACGTTCATGACTATATACAAGTTACTCATAAGCAGATAAATAGAGTTTACATTTTCATAATTCAGCAATGGCTGAAATTATTTAATTCTAACTAATTTCAATAGATAGCGAGGGCTTAAATTATCTAACAAAAATGTTTTTAATTTATTTCTCATACGGAAATACTCCAATTTAAAAGCTATAAATTTTTAAGTAAGAAAAATAATGACATGTGACATTATAGCGTGACACTCTTGTTTTTAATATTAGAGAGCATATTTTAAGCTGAAAGGTATAATTATGTCATATTATATAACTGTAAACATATACGTATACAAATATGCTTTCTTTCCCACCCCCTCCTCCCTCCCTCTCCCTCTCTCTCTCTCTCTCTCTCTCCCTCCCTCCCTCCCTCCCTCCCTCCCTCCCTCCTGCTTTCCTCTCCCCCTCCTTTTCCTTTCGCTTGTGTGTTATCCATATAAAATTACTGTTTCAAAAAAGGTAAAAAGCAGCGCCAAATACGCACGTTTCTTGCCATAAAAAAGATTATATAAAAAATAAAGACCAATTTGTAGTTATAAGTAAAATATAATTATTTCAACATCAATGATTTTTATTTGACCGTGTCTGGCAACTTTTTTAATACGGAAAATTTATTGCGAAAAATATTACCCCAGCCAGAATTTGAACCTGGACCTCCCTTCTCTCTAGGCGGGCGTCTCAACCAATTCACCACCGAGGCATATAATAAATCCAGGTTCAAACCCTGGCTGGGGTAATATTTTTCGCAATAAATTTTCCGTATTATAAAAATTGCCAGACACGGTCAAATAAAAATCATTGATATTGTTAATTACTTCTGGCGACTTTGAAGAATATTTTTACTAGATAATTATTTCATTTGTGTTTATGCATTATTATAATAACCTCTGATATTTAAATTAGTATAATAATAATGACTAAGATGATGATGATAAGTTTTATTACATTATTCTTCATGTTTTTACTAAAATGCCCTTACCTTCAAAAATAGTTTCAGTTTTACACATGATATACAATTCTGCTTTATATCCTATTCTGTGGCAGATTTCGATACAAATTTTAAATAATATAAAATGATCTTAAAGCCAAACTGATGTATAAAAAATTAGTGTACCTAGGTTGCATTAAGATACATACAAACGTACATTATTATTATTAATGAATTATCTACCTTAATTATTCCTTAAGTATATAAAAATATAATCAGTGTAATTAGAAATGTATTTTAAGAATAAAATATTGTCACATTCAAAAATATGTTTCCAGTAAACACCAACTAACTGTCACATAACATCAATATTATAATTTTCTACGCAGCAATATAAATGTAATATAACACAATATGTGTTATATTGTGTTATATTACATTTATATTGTTGCGTAGAAAATTATAATATTGATATTATGTTATATTGTTGAGTGGAAAATTATGATATTATTATTATATAACTGTTAGTTGGTGTTTGCTAGGGTTTAGACAAAATTTCCATATTTGAAAAGAAATATATGTAAATTTAATAAATAATAAATTAATTATTATAATAAGTTATAAGTATATAGATACAGAAACTCTAAAGAGTTTTATCAGTGTATTTCTTTATCTTTATATAAATAACAATAATATTATAACTTATTAAATATTTTAAATATAATTTAATAAGTTGCACTCATCTGTAATATTGTTTAATAGTTGATCAGAATAGCCTTAATGTGACCTAAAAGTGCTAATTTTTTACGTTTAATTCAGTCTGAAGGTCGCTTTATATTTTAAAATTTGCATCTAAATTCGTTGCAGAATAGCGCAATTATATGTAATAAATTATTATTATTATACTAATATATAATTATACTAATATATAATTATATTTTATTTTATTGATAATTATAAATTAACGTTAGTTCTTTATATTAAATCTTGTATGAAAGCAACACTAATTGTGTTCTTATACATTTTATGTAAATGTTAATTTTGATCCACATTGGAAGAATTGTTAATATTTATATCACAAATATACATATATAATATATGAATGAATTTACCAATGCAGAATCCAGGAATGTATTTGCTAAGATGGAACAACTTATTAGGAACCATATTTTCCATATTAATAATTCTACACCAAGAAAACTTTTTTCTAGAAATACTATGAATGTTTCATTAGGTTAAATTCCTATAGCAATATTTACCTCAAAACCTGAAGATATCTATGAGCGATCGTCATATCTTGTCAAATCATTGACATATGTTAACACAGTGTCAACGTGGTATGATGATTCGAGATCCGAATAACTTAGTAAAGCGAGGAAATTTACGCGCACATGTGTGCAACTTGCCGAAGACGTCTGGCAGCAATCTGCCAAAATTACCTCCAAATGCCAGATTCTATAGTCGTTGGAAGCGAAATTTTCAGAAGCTCGTTCTTGTTTCCACTCGACATCCTTTAACTCCTTCGGTCTTGCGTAGTCAGACAGCTATTGCTTTAGAAAAGAGGAGACACTCTAAATCACCTCATCGATGGATGATCCATCCATGTAGTATGTTAAGGTGTGAGAATTGAAGACAACAGTTTTAACTCTTTTGTGGGTACTAGTATAATAGAGAAAGTTATTTCCGTAGGTTCTACTGGGATATGATAATGACTGTCACTTTTTTATATATTTTTGTGACTGCTCCATATATTACGTGCTTCTACAGACTTGGAAAAAATAGTAATTCTGAACGTTGGAATATTGTGTATCCAACCTATATCGTTTGTATCGTCGATATATTTCTGAATTTTATAACTGGATTTGTATCGCCTAATGGAAATGAGATCTTTCTTGATACCACTTTAGTAGCAAGGTGATTGCGCCTTTTTATATTCATTCTCACTGATTTATTATCCGTTTTTTTTTCTTTCCTTTAAATATACAAAAGTGAGTACTATATGTATTTAAACAGACGTTATGTGAAGGGATACTTTTTCGTTGATGTTATTAGCTCAGTACCATACATGTGGTTTTATCCAACACTTATTTTACCGCCTGGTCTACATTCAAATTCTGCATTACTTATCTTCGAAATTTTGCCTATCTTGAAATTAATTCGTATACCTACAGTACGACAAAATGTTCAACAGATCAATGCGGTATAACTCATAATCATATAAATATTGTATAAATATTAATTAATAGCTTATATTTTATAAATTAGATAATTTGAATTGTTTTGAATTTGTGTAATTAAAATATTAAGCTTTTCTCAATAGAGTTTTAGGATTTCTCAAGTTCAACATATAACAATATGGCTGATTATTTTAACATTATTAATTTTTCACTGGAGTAGCTGTATAACTTACATATTCCCCTATATCATCATGCATGTACAAGAGAAAACGATGGAAGTACGGTGATTTCTATAATTAATTTCATTTTTCTGAAACTTTATAAGATGCCCATAAAAAATTTTTCATATTTTATAGAAACATATATAATATACACATAAAGTATATCTATATGTTCTTCCTTTGTATAATCTTTGTTTGTATAGTATACAAAAAAGTACTAAAAAAACATTTTTTTAATTAAACAAATTTTTGCATTAATTTTTTAAATAAAAAGTGAAATAAAACTGAAAAAGAATTGCTCATATACAGATATAATTATATGTATACAATTATATACAATTTTATATAATCGTATATAATTATACATATATAATTATATACAGGATATTTATAAAAAGGATACAATATTTTAAAGTTTATTGTTAGTATAAACTTAAATAAATCAAAAAGTCTTAATAAACATATATCTGCATATCGGCTGTTTCTTAGATACTTTTATTTTTTGTTGAACTACTTTAAGTTTATTTTTATTATAATTTATTAGAAAAGTAACATAGTTAATGTGTTTTTTTTATTAGAGAACATATTCAAAATGACTCTTCCATGTCTGTGCAGGCCTTGCACCTCTCATAAGAAGAAATATATTCTCACGATCAATGTCCCCAGAGATGTAATGATTATTTTTTGTATATATATATATATATATATATATATATATATATATATATATATATATATATAAGATGACCTTGGTAACTTCGAAGCGCCTCCACCTGGACAAAAATATTATCGCTATTATGATAGCCCCCTTCGTACCATGAAATTTTGATTACACAAATCTTCTTCTGGGCCTTATAGATTCGAAGATATTTAAGGTCCTAATAGTTATTGCAGGGTGAGACAATAACTATTAGGACCTTAAATATCTTCGAATCTATAAGGCCCAGAAGAAGATTTGTGTAATCAAAATTTCATGGTACGAAGGGGGCTATCATAATAGCGATAATATTTTTGTACAGGTGGAGGCGCTTCGAAGTTACCAAGGTCATCTTAATTTTTTTAAATGGATCCGATATGTTTTTTTCCATAATATGATAGAGGAGCTCGATATAAGTTCAGAACTCACGACACAAGATCATTGAATAAGATTTAATGGAAAAAAAATCGATAAAAAGACATGCAACAACGGATTATTACAGCCTATACATCAATAACTCTTAACATTATTAAAAGAGCAAGCCAATCAATTATCGGAAGAATCCAGTCTTGCATCGATAATGATGGTCATCACTTCGAACATCTTTTGTAAACGTAAATTTCATTCAATAATAAAACTGTATTATCGATTTTTCTTTCCATTAAATTTTGTACAATGATCTTGTGTCGTGAGTTCTGAACTTGTTTCGAGCTCCTCTATCATATTATGGGGAAAAAACATATCGGACCCATTTTAAAAAATTAAGATGATCTTGATATCTCCGAAGCGCCTCCACCTGGACAAAAATATTATCGTTATTATGATAGCCCCCTTCATACCGTGGAATTTTGGTTACACAAATCTTCCTCTGGGCCTTATAGATTCGAAGATATTTAAGGTCCTAATAATTATTGCCCCACCCTGTATACATATACAATACAGGGTGTTCCATTTTAATCGATCACCCCTCGTAACTTTGCAGGGAGCAATCGTAGAGAAAAATGTTTCAGGCAAAAGTTGTACGGTTTTAAGGAGGGCATAAAATGGTGTCATGAATTTGACTTTGAATAGCTGCTTGAAGGTTACGTAAAGGTCACTTTCCATTTTTTTAATGGAACCCCTTATTGTTTATTATACTATCTTGTTCTACTAATTAATATGAACAATTTTTGTCCGAAACATTTTTATTTGCCTAATACTTTTTGAAAGTGACCTTTACGTAACCTTCAAGCAACTATTCAAGGTCAAATTAATGACACCATTTTATGTCCTCCTTAAAACCATACAACTTTTGCCTGAAACATTTTTCTCTACGATCGCTCCCTGCAAAGTTACGAGGGGTGATCGATTAAAATGGTACACCCTGTATATATTACAATGTATATATGTATGTATGTATAAACAGAGATTATACAAGACAAAGAAAACATGTATATATAGAAATATTTTACAAATAAAATAGCGAATCTATTACCTTAAGTTGATTGTATTGGATAACAAACAAATGTTAAAACGTCTACAATTTGGAATAAATAAATATTATTGATGATAAGATTTACGCAAAACTAATTGCGTTTTTACGCCCTTATATATTTAGTTTGTGATATTTTTGAGATTTTAATTTATTTACTTTTATTTTAGAAATAATTTTGTATACTTATATGTTTTAATGAAAAATTTTTTACTAGGTTCTGTTGGAAGTATTTAGCTGACAAGACTATAAAATCGGAGAAAGTAAGATAAAATTATTGAAAATATACAAAATGTATCTCAAAGAAAATTATAATTTTTCTTATGAAATTCAATATAATATTGTAAAAAATAAGGAAAGTTAAAGCATTTTTGCTGCTAAAAAGTAATAGAAAAACTATAAATATTAGAGATTACCAAATTTAGCTAACAATAGAAACTATATTACTTTTTAATGAAAATGACTTCACTTAATATTTACTTAAATATTGATAAAATTGTATTAAAATTATACTAAAAATCTCAATTAAGAGATATTTTTAAATAAATTTCAGAAAAATTCTATTACATTTAAATACTTCCATCAGGGGACTTATATCAAATATGCATATTAGCAAAATTTCATTATATTTAAATATATTCACCAGAGGGTTTATATTAAACATTATTAAAAAATGTATTATCCTTCTATTTATATGTATAGTAGAATAATTTCAGAGTTCAGATGCATATTATTTTTCGACAAAACTTCATGATAAGTCTGACTGGGAAGAGTATTTAGTATTTGTGCATATTGGTGTGAGTAATTTGATCGGCTCTAATTTTATGGAATTTAATCAGTTTGGTACTTTGGATACAGTAATAAGATGCATACTTCTACTCTTGGGAAAAGGCTACATAATTTACCTGATTGGTATTAAGTAGTTTCTTGCTAAATTTATAAGAATTTTAATATTGTAGTATATAGCAAATTCTTCCAGTAAATTTTTTTATTAAAATAATGTTATTTTTTAGTTGTATTGTACAAATGTAAATAAAATCAAAATTAGCATAATAAGAAAACTCTTGTAATTGCAGTTACGATCCTACAACTCTTGGAATCATCGGCAAAACCAAAGCTCAAATATCAACAAACCATGCACGAAGTGAAAGAATACATTCGTCAGAATAAACTTCCATTATATTTACAAGACAAATTAATTTTCTATTATAAATATCGTTACCCAGACAATTTATTCAAGGAGAATATTATATCTGACACTCTTTCGGGTTAGTTGAAAGCAAAGAGAATGGAATAAAAAGACTAAATTATTAGCTAACAACTAGGTAGATGCTAAGAAAATATACATATATTCCTCTATAATGTTTTTCCACACTCTCTTAGACCACTTAAATGAAGAAATTCTATTCCAAAGCTGCCCAAAATTGCTAGATATCACAATTCTTCATAATTTACCCCGCAATATCCTTGGTAATTTAACAAGTAATTAATCTTTTCTTATATTAATAACAATAATACTTATTGTTATTGCCATGATTGAAAGAAAGTAAGGTGTGTGTGCTACTAAGCATCTTTCTGAACAACCATTCAAATTTTGTTGTAGTGACTACCATTTTGTAGCAACAAATTAATCTGATATACAGGGTGTACACTAATTTGCGTCCGCTATTTATAAAGTAATATTTCTTATGAAAAACTAAGCTTCATTATGCTTCATTATGCTTCATAAAGTAGTTATTATTAACAATAAGCAGGGTTGGAAAAGTTACTTTATAAAAGTAACTCGTTACCGTTAACGTTTTTTTTCTGAAAAGTAACTCGTTACCGTTACTCGTTCCCAGATAGTACACATAGTTCTATGAAAATTTTTCTGGTGTACAAATATTCTTAATTTCAGAATATTCGAATCGAATATTCTACAGGGTGCTGAAAACTAACATAAGTGCCATAAATTTGTGTGATGAAAGAATAGACGAGTACAAGCATTTTAAGTATAGGAACCATGGGTCGGCGACGTTTTATTACGGCGTGAAGGGCGTTTAATTGAATCGTCACAACGTCTGCGATGCAATGATTTTATTTCGTCAATTTGATATATATATTTACAATAACTGTTCAAAGTTATGACCTCCAACGTTCCGACAAGAGTCACAGCGACGGAGCAATGACTGCCGCGTTTTTTGCAATATTCCACGCATGCGTCGGATGGTTTCAGATGCCTCTACGATGTGAGCGACCAGATCCTCCTCGGATTCGACTTGTTCAGAATAAATCATATTTTTCATTGCACCCCAGAAAAAGAAGTCGAGAGGCGTTAAATCTGATGACCTTGCAGGCCATGTCACAGGTCCACCCCGTCCGATCCACCTGCATTGCAGGAGTTGTGACGATTCAATTAAACGTCCGTCACGCCGTAATAAAACATCACCGACCCATGGTTCCTGTACTTAAAATGCTTGTACTCGTCTATTTTTTCATCACACAAATTTATGGCACTTATGTTAGTTTTTAGCATCCTGTATAAATATATTATATATGTATAGATTATTACAATTAGAAATTGTATATTCATAACAAAGAAGAACGGTTTTAGAATATTCGTCGAGAATGTCTTTGGAATATTTGTTCAGAATAATTTTTTAATATTTATTGAGTTTATATATTGCACATTGTTTATTGTGTAATACACTTACCTTATGCAAGAGGCAGTGAAACTTATGATCATACCATGTGTAACCAACACGCTATATTCAATAGATTATTCTATTCACATTCGAAAACGATTTACAGTAGTGCCAGTCAAATGTTCTATGAACATAAGATAAATATGTGTACATATAAGAATGACCTATGGAATGTTCCAAATATTCTTGAAGAATATTCTTAAAATGTTCATAGGAGTGTCTTGTGCTATCTGGGTTATTGATTGAAAATAGTAACTTGTTACCGTTACTGTTACTAAAAAACTAACGAGTCGTTACTATTTTCGTTACTTTTTCTTGACATTAGTAAATACAATTAAATACAAGTAAATACAAGTTTCTGTGGCAAATACATATAAACAGAAGATATAAGTAAAATTATATCCTCTAGTAAAAGAATAAGGTGAGTATAAGGATAATAATTTTCTTACCAAATTTTACCAAAATGGTTTTGTTCAAATTAGGAGCCAAAAGTTACAATGATGCCACCTGTGGATAAGCAACGTCACTAACATAAGACTCTCTAGCTGTAACGTACAGCAGTACGCTTGATTCACATCGTTACATATGTTCTTGAAGTATCTTACAGAATAAAATTCAATACCTTAATCATAATCTTAAGATCAAAGTTATTTACTCCTCTGCAGCATTTTGCTAACAGGTTATGGGCCCAGGCTCGAGATTGATTTTGATACTTGGTAGTCTTCCAGACTCATATAACAGTCTAATGAATGCAGTCGAGAGCAGACCGGAAGAGGATTTAACCTTTAGTCTGGTAAAAAGGAAGCTCATCGATGAATATTGCAGAAGAATAAGCAATTCCGCTGGAGCGAGTAAAATAAAGGACAAAGTTTTAAAGACACGAGACAGTGGAAAATAAACGAAACCACGACAGGATCTTGCAGAATGTTTCTTCTGCAAAAGGAAAGGGCATATAAAGAAGGATTGCAGAAAATACAAAGCTTGGAAAGATAAGAACGAAAATTTGAATACAGCAACCGCGGGTTAGGACGATAAGGATAATCTTTGTTTTAGCACAAACAATAAAGATGACTCAAGGAAATCATGGTACATTGATTCCAGGGCCACAAGTCATATGACAAATAGCAGAGAGTTCTTCGACAAGACGTTCACAAGTGTGGAAGATAAAGTTACGGTAGCAAATGGAAAGGAAGCTAAAATAATAGGTATAGGATCAGGAAGGATTAAATGTTATAACGGAAATGCTATGAAGACAATTACATTGAAAAATGTCCTATACATACCAGATTTACACAGTAATTACACTATCAGTAAAGAAAATTACAGAAAATGGATACAATAGAATTTAAGAAGGAAATATGCAACATACTGAAAGATAAGAAGAAAATTGTTACAGCCAAAGTCATAGGAAACTTATAATATAGACTCAGGATGGAACATAAAGCTTTATCATCAATGAGGACACATTCAGATAAATGTATTCATACATGGCATAAGAAGCTAGGACATAGGGACCCGGACGCGATAAGGAAGCTAGCAAAAGAAGACCTGGCATATGGAATTACACTACAGGACTGCGGAATTAAAGAAGCATGTAAGATCTGTATCCAAAGTATAGCACTCCCCACGTAACAATTCGACATCTTTTAAACGTCTAAAGGACGTCCCGTTCGTCATGCACGGACATCCGTATGATGTGAGGAAGACGTCCAGTAGACATCTTTTGTACGTACAATGTACCGCCCAAAGACATCTAGTAGACATCGTTCGTACATACAGTCCATCGCCCGAAGACGTCCAGTAGACATCGTCAGTACGTACATTGTACCGTCCAAAGATGTTGACGCGTCATTCTAACGACATTTATAGGACGTCTTTGGGTCCAATGGCTGCGTTTAGCAGAAAAATCTGTCTTGCAATTGTTGTAACAATCCTGAATCTGATACTCTAAGATTTAGCAATTAAGAACATACACCAATCAGATTCATAAATTTTATAATTGTAAAACAGCTTTTTGTGCTACACAGCAAATGTATCCAATAAATGTTACATTCTTCTAGGATATACAATCGATTTAATGTAGACGTCAATTTTATACATATTTGTATAATATATGTATATGTTTGATTTAAAAAATTTTATATACATTTTGTATATAAAAATTTTTTATATAAAAATTTATTTGTATAAACATTTTTATATACATTTTTATATACTGATTATACATAAAAATTTTTTTACCGGGGTCAGTTATACATTTAATGATAAAAAGACATTTTTCAGAACTATTATCCAAACATCAGTAGTACAAATATATAAAATAATCTCATCCACACTACTATTCTTTAAAAGAATTACAATGTAAAAAATTGTATTTAATAGAAAATCAGACGTATTGACGATATACTTTGGACATCCCTAAAATGTCTGCGTAAATAGCCTTATTATTGGATGTCCAAACGACGTCCTTGAGACGTATTTTAGACATCCGTCGACATAAACGGGACGTCACATAAACGGGACTTTTCAAGACATATTTCGGACATCCAAAGGACGTCGAATTGTTGCATGGGTCTGGATGTTTTTGTAATGCGCGCGACTCGTGCATGATGTTGCCATGTAGACACACAGGTGGCGGAGCAGAGGGAAGGAGCGAGAGAGAAAGAAAAGAGATGTACAGAAAGCGAGGGAACGGCGTGCGTGTTTGTAACAACGAGCTGTTTCAATAAAAATATAATTATTACGCTACAAAGGAAAGATGAGTAAGAAATCTTTTCCAAAGGTGTCGAGTAGATTTAATAAGTAGAAAATAAAATTGACGTCTACATTAAATCGAGTAGACAAACAAAGGATATCTTGGAGATCGTACACAGTGACGTTTGCGGTCCCATGCAAACCATTACGCCAGGTGGAAAAAGATATGTTATGACAATAATCGACTATTATAGCGGCTACACAGAAATAATTTTACTAGCGCACAAATTGGAGGTCTTCAAATATATCAAAGAGTTTACCGAAGCAGTCAAGACAAAATTCAACAGAAAACCCAAGATATTGAGGTCTGATCGCGGCAAAGAATACGTGAACGAACAAACGGCGGATTACCTTAAGGAGGAGGGTATCAAAATGGAACTTACAGCACCTTTTTCACCACAATAAAACGGTAAGGTGGAAAGAAAGAACACGTACTTGATTGAAATGGCTAGATGCATGATTATTGACAGTGGTCTGGCAAAAAAATACTGGGGTGAAGCTATAGTTACGGTTAATTATTTGCAAAATAAATTGCTCATCAAATCTAAAGACAAAACACCATACGAAAAATGGCATTCATAGAAACCACATTTAAAGGACACGTACACTTTCGGATGCATGGCATATGTAAAGGTTCCAGATGAGTTAAGGCGAAAATTAGATAATAAAGCGAAGAAATTACATTTCGTAGGGTATAGTGAGCAGTCAAAAGCATTCAGATTACTAGATAAAGAAACAAGCAAGATTATCATCAGTAGAAATGTAATATTTCTGGACGGCAAACAAACAGGAGGAGCATAGCAAAGAAAAGTGTTGGTAAAAGCAGAAAGCGACATCTTCAGTCGAGAGTAAGCAGCTTCATCTGTGTGGTAGAGTAAAATGTATGTGTGGCACTGTACGCATGTAAGAATCTGACTGAAGCGTTTGTCTTTGATAAAAGAAAAGAGAAATTGTCAGGTAATGATTAAATAAATATTTTGTTAACAGATTGCGTTTATAGAAAGAAAAATATATAACTATTATATATATATATAAAAATTATATATATTGTTACAGTTAAGTCAAGCGCCTGCTTTAATTATATGTGCAATTGGTGTGCTGGTTTTCCTTTTATTTTCATCAGAGGTTACGATAAAGTATAATAAACATTTTCGCGGATAATACAAGAAAAGAATCAATTCATTACAAAATCCTAAGTCCACAACAAGTTATGGGCCCAGGTAGATACGCAAAAGAATTGATTTGACTTGAATGAGTAATCTAACCTTAAAAGCACACACCAATTGCACACGAAGATATGGATACAAAATTGAGTCTGGAAAAGTTGGTTGAGTCTGGAGAAGGACATGGAAAATCCAACTACGTATCCTGGAGATTCAAGCTCAACTTGTTGCTGCGTATGAAAAATTTATTAAAAGTCGCAAATGGTGAAGAACTAAAGCCGTCTGTCGCGGATGAAGGAGTAAATAATTGGCTTAAGAAGGATATAGAGGCTCAAACAATTATTGGCCTAAACGTTGACGAGAAAATTGCATTAAAAATCACAACATGCAATTCTGCTGCGGAAATGATTGGAAGACTGGAACAGCTTTATGGTCAGAAAAGTCAAAAGTCTACAGCAATGCTACAACAACAATTTTTCAGCTACAAGTATAATGAGTCGAAGTCAGTTGCAGAAAATTGTCTACAAATAGATGGACTGGCGCAGGAATTACGTTCAAATGGTGAAGAAATTAAGGACAGCTGGATAATGTCAAGAATTTTAAATTCTCTGCCAGCGAAATTTGATTATTTTCATGCTGCTTGGGAGTCAGTTGCAGAAACCGAGAAAACTCTTCAAAATTTGCGTGATCGTCTTCAGCAAGAGGAAATAAGACTTCATGGTCGTGAGTCAGAGAATGTCAAAAATGCATTGGTCGGGAAGTCTGAAAAGTTCAGGAAGGATCAGCATAAGAAAAGTCAGATGATGTCAAAGAAGAAGTCAGAACATTCGGGCACGAGTCAGCAGAAACAGGCAGGTCAATTTGATAATAAATGCTTTAAATGCGGTGAAGCTGGACATGTAAAGCGTGAATGTACAAATAAACCCTGTTCTGAGTATCTTGAATACTGCAAGAAAAATTACAACTGTAATTACTGTCATAAAAAGGGTCACTTTGCAAATGAATGTTACAAGAAGTCAAGTAATGATCAGAGTAAAGTAAAATCTTTCGTCTCAGTTGCATTGTCGTCAACTCTTCTGGAAAACTTATCAAATAAACAAGAGATATGGATCAAAGACAGTGGTGCAACGCATCACCTGACTGGGAATTTGAAATGGTTGTCAAATGTACGATCCTTGGATATACCGATTCTAGTTGAAATTGGAGATTCAACGAAACTGCAAGGCGTATCATTTGGTGATGTTCAGCTGCATGCTCATGATGGCAAGAATTGGTATCCTATTGTATTGAAGAATGTCTTGTTCGTTCCAGATCTCACGTTTAACCTATTTTCTGTCACAACTGTACTTGATAAAGGTTACACACAGCAAGCTACAGCAGAAAAGTCACTGATCATGGAAGGAGAAAAGGTTGTTTTAGTAGCTAGAAGGACTGGAGGATTGTTTCAAATGATGTTTCGTTCAATGGAGCAGTATAGTTTGCCAGCAGTAAGTTTAAAACTTTGGCATGAAAGATTGGCGCATCAAAATATTCGTCATGTGAAAGATATACTGAAAAGAAATGACATTCGCTATATTGATGACTGGAAAGAAAATGTCTGCAAAGGATGTGCATATGGAAAACAACACAAGGTGTCTCATCCAAAGAATGATGTCATTGCTAAAGCTCCTCTTGACAGAGTACATGTTGATCTAGGGGAAATGAATGTTAAATCTCTTGGTGGTGCAAAATACTTTCTATTATTCAAAGATGATTTCAGTCGTTTTCGGACAGTCTACTTTCTGAAGCAAAAGTCAGAAGCAGTGGACAAGTTGAATATATACTTGAACTTAGTTGAGAATCAATTTGGAAGGAGAGTGAAATTTCTGATGTCAGATAATGGAAAGGAGATTAAAAATATCAGGAGTAAAAGTATTTTCGAACAGCTTGGCATATTTAATGAGCGATCAGTCACCTATACACCACAACAAAATGGTCGAATCGAACGAGAAATGCGTACTATGGTGGAAGCAGCACGAGCGGAAATATATGCTGAAGATCTTGGACCATCTTTGTGGGCAGAAGCACTCAACTACTCAGTCTTTACAATAAATCAAACTGGAAACAGTAATACTGTCGGTAAAACGCCTGCTGAATTATGGTTTGGTCGTCAAATCAGTCTGAAATCCATGAAAAGTTTTGGTTGTGAATGTTATATGATGATACCAGATCACCAACGTCAGAAACTTGACAGGAAGAGCAAGAAAGGAATCTTTGTCGGGTATGATATCGAAGAACATGGATATAGAATCTATTTGCCAAGTGAACGACACGTCGAGGTCTCATTAATGTATTATTTGATGAGAAAATTGGTCCAGAACACGGGTACATAGAGGTAAATTGCAAAGGTAGTGAACAGAATCAAGACAGAATAGAAGCTGAAAATGAAGAATCATCTGAATCTGAATCTGAATCTGGATTGAAGGACGACGAACAAAGTAAGGAGGAGTACTTCGAAAGCTGTGAAAGTGATCAGTCAGACCCAAGTCAAGAAGCCAGTAAAGCAAATGAGAACATGTCAAGATACAGTCTGCGAAATCGTCAGGATATCAAGCCTCATCCACAGTAACTATGCTATGATTAGTGAAGTTGAAGATATTTCAGTCAAGGATGCATTGAAAGATTCTGGATGGAGAAAAGCGATGCAAGATGAAATTGATGCACTGAATCAGATGGAAGCGTGGGAGCTAGTAGACTTACCTAAAGGTCGAAAGCCATTAACATGTAAATGGATCTTACGTGAGAAAGCAGATGGACGGTTGAAAGCACGTGTTGTTGCTCGAGGTTTTGATCAAATTCAAGGAATTGATTACAAAGAAACTTTTGCTCCAGTTGCCAGATATCCCAGCATTCGACTACTATTAAGCCATGCTGCAAATAAAAGACTGAAGATCCATACTTTCGACATAAACACAGCATTTCTAAATGGAAAGTTGTCAGAGGAAATATTTATGCTGCAGCCAGAAGGTTTTGAGGATGACTCTGGAAAAGTCTGTAGACTAAAGAGAAGCCTATATGGGCTGAAACAAGCTTCAAAGGATTAGAATGCTATATTCACCAAAACCTTAAAAAGGCTGGGACTTAAAGACACTGATGATGATCCATGCATTTTCTATAACAAAGACAGGTCAGTTATACTTGGAATATTTGTGGATGACGGAATTGTGATTGGTCAGGATGAAGAGGTGATAAAGCAAGTACTGTCTGAACTAGCAGAAAACTTCAATATGAAATCTACAGGTCCTGAGGAAAGGAAATTATTCTATCTTGGAATGGAAATTCATCTAAAAGAAAATGGTATATTAGTCACACAACAAAGGTATGCACGTAAAGTGCTAGCTCGTTTTGGTTTTGAAGAGGCATACTCAGTTTCAACACCCATTGAACCAGGAATGATGACTGAAGACCAAGTAAATGACAGACCACTCAAGGATAAGCAATATCGTGAAGCCATTGGAAGTCTGCTGTACTTATCAACTATATCGAGACCAGACATTAGCTTCACTGTGAACTACTTAAGCCGTCAAGTCAGTGATCCTAGAAACAGCCATTGGAAGATGATTGAACGTGTTCTCAGATATCTAAAGGGAACAGCGCACTTTGGAATATTTTTTGGTGGAAAGGCAAAATTGAAGGCATATACAGACTCAAACTATGGTGGCACAGAATCAGACATGATCTCAACTAGCGGAGTTCTAGTCGACAATGGAGGTCCTATTGTCTGGATGGCTCAGAAGCAGTCAGTAGTTTCTATTTCATCGGCGGAAGCAGAATATCGTGCAGCAGTCAGTGGCGTACAAGAAGTTAGCTGGATTCGCAGAATAATGAAGGAACTAGGAATCAATCTTATGACTGAACCAACCGACTTGTTCATCGACAATCAGGCAGCTATTCACATGCTCGAAAATACAGAAGAAGGAAAGGTGACAAAAGGGAAGAAGCATGTCGAAATACGTCGCAAGTTCGTAAATCATCATATTGGAAAGACTGTGCGTCTAGTCTACTTACATACTAAACAGCAAATTGCTTTTTACCAAAGCCTTAAGTAAGAAAATATTCAAAGATCTACGTCTGAAGCTGCTTAAGGAGGAGTGTTGGTAAAAGCAGAAAGCGACATCTTCAGTCGAGAGTAAGCAGCTTCATCTGTGTGGTAGAGTAAAATGTATGTGTGGCACTGTACGCATGTAAGAATCTGACTGAAGCGTTTGTCTTTGATAAAAGAAAAGAGAAATTGTCAGGTAATGATTAAATAAATATTTTGTTAACAGATTGCGTTTATAGAAAGAAAAATATATAACATTATATGTATTGTTACAGTTAAGTCAAGCGCCTGCTTTAATTATATGTGCAATTGGTGTGCTTGTTTTCCTTTTATTTTCATCAGAGGTTACGATAAAGTATAATAAACATTTTCACGGATAATACAAGGAAAGAATCAATTCATTACAAAATCCTAAGTCCACAACAAAAAGGAATTTGAAACTTCAGATGAAGAAATGGAAATCATCCGAAAATTAAAACAGGCAACTAAGGAAGATGAAAGGAAAGAAGAGAAAGAAAAGGAAGAAGAAGAAGAAAACAAAGAGAACGAGATAGAACAGTCAACAGAAGAACCAGGCATAACAGAAACAAAATCTTTTACATCTTGGTGAAAACGTTCACCTTGCTCCTCCGAAATTATAATTTCAAGGGAAACTTAGGGACTTACTCGGAGGAGCAAGGTGAACGTTTTCACCAAGATGTAAAAGATTTTGAGCGACGTTATCAAGGGCAGCAGTGTAGCGAAACCATGATGGGAGACTATATTTGGGAACTTCTGCGACAGAGTGAGGCTGACAAGTTGAAATGATAAAGTTGCAAATCAGTGCATTTTAAACCAACTGTTAAAATGCAAAAATTAAACGCAATTTAATATTTGCAGTCTGTAAAATGGTTACTTGTTTTCCAATGTTTTTTTGTTGTCATCACAAAACATACATCTCATACTTTTGAACATTCCCGGTCTGTTCGTCAGGCGCTGGAAGCACCCAGATAACAAAATGCCTGCTAAGTAGGTTCACGCTGCATGCACGTCCTGCGAATAATTTGCTCGGCGTGAATTCATGGTGCTAGACAGATGCGTCCTCAAATGATGCTCATATGACTCGCACGCGTGAGTGTCGTATACGTGCGGGTTATATGAGTATCAATTGTTCTCACGTTATACTCTACATTTTAATATACAGAGTGTCTGATGCAAAAGTAGCCACCTTGAAAATAGTGGTAGATTGTGTTAAACTAAGGAGAAATATCATGTACCGCGGTACAAAGTAACAATAGTTATCGAGTAATAAATTTACACGTTTGAGCAAATGAGGATGCAGGAGACGGTAGGCCGGATTCGGAAGGCATTTAAGAAAATCGATCGATGAGCGGGAGGTGGAGCGACGCGCGAGGTACTATATTTATGTTTCGGGCATGAAGAATAGAGATAAGGAGACCGAACTGACACGGAAAAATGTTCGAGAAACACGGCCAAATTGGTCGCTGGACTCTAATTTACTAATGCTCCGCTAGATGGCGCCTCCGTTTGACGGGACCTAAAGTCACTAGATATATATCTAGTGACTTTAACGGGACCCACACGTACACGCACCGGCGGCTATGTAAAGCCCGCTGCAGACGATGCTATTTTTCCTGCTGGATTGCTTGCAATTTAGTAAATTACTATCATTGCACCACTCAGCATTCAGGATTCCTAGTAATTTACTAAATTGCAAGCAATTCAGCAGGAAAAATAGCATCGTCTGCAGCGGGCTTAAGTGTGTGGAAGCAGGCGAGACCGGCGACAGCGCACAAATACATGCACGATTTTAACTCTCCCCACCACGCTCCACCCTGCAATCTCTCCTCCTCCTCAACTCTAAGCCAATAGCCATCGGGTACCTTCAGATTGCAGTGCCATCTATTGGTACCTAAAGATACAACCATCGGGGATCGGTTTGGGTCGCGTGTCCCGAACATACAGTTCGGTCTCCTTATACATATGAAACAACATATGAAAGTCACTAGGAGCGAGGTCTGCTGAATAAGGTGGATGAATAA
>NW_011966830.1:3274-8451 GCF_000949405.1 Vollenhovia emeryi | reverse complement strand
GTCAAAAATCGATAGCGAGAGGTGGAGTCACGCATCGATCGATGAGAGACGGTGGCGAGCGGGGAGCGGGGAGCGGTGAGCGGGCGAACGCGTTCGCTATCGATTTTTGAGAGATGTCAACAAACCATAGAACTTATAAACATGGAAGGGGAATAGCATATACTCTCCGTGAGCTGAAACTAAGTCCAACATCTGTATGACTTTGGTCCGTTATGCGCATGCGTTAAATCGTTGCGCATGCGTTATTGTAATCTCGTTTAGGCCGCGCATGCGTATTTCGAGGAAAAGTCATAGAACGAGACAGAATTCTAGTTCCTTCTGTCTCACTTCTTGGCTTCACTTGTGCCGATCCGTTTCCCCTTCCATGTTTATAAGTTCTATGCAACAAACACACCATTTTGCATGCTGCCGAGTCCGGCCTTCCGCTCCTCCGTGCACTTATTGTGGATGGGGACGCGAAACGCGGGAGCGGCGACGTAAGCTCGCCGGCAACGGCGCGCTGCCCCCCCCCCCCCCACCCGCCTGGCAATATCGATCGCCGGGCAGTCACATCTCGCCACGCGCTCGAATTGGACAGTGGGCAGGGCAAAGACGACGATTTTCGATAATTTATTACTCGTTAACTATTGCGAAAATGCAAATGGTTCAGGACTTTTCTGTTCATCTCGATCCGTTCTACCTTCTCACGAGCTTTGGTACAAATGTTATGACTCACCCTGTATAGTTAGATTATATATTTATCTCTGTTATACATATTATATTAATTTTTATACTTATTTTATTTATTTTTGTTTTATTTTATTGATTTATATTATTTTAACGTGGTGTCTAGCAAAATGAAGTTCTATGTATGGTATATTTCCTTGACTTTTCCAGGTTTTCGCTTTTTCCAGCATTTTAATTTTTAGTTGTTTTCAGCGGGGTAGATTTACAAAAATTAACAGAAAATAACAATTTAATTTGTAAAATTAATCTAAAAAATTAAATTGTTATTTATTGTTAATCTTTGTAATTGTTAAAGCATATACTTCCCGTTTATGAATATTTAGTTGTTTTTTATTTACAAATGTTTTATAGCCGAGTACAATTTATATGCCAATATACAATTTTTTATTTATAATCAAAGAAATAGGAAAGGAAAAAGAGCAAGAAAACCACGATATTTAGTGAAGGAGGGAGGGGGAGAGAGAGAGAGAGAGAGAGATAACTTTGTAAAATTATATTTTACATTTCATTTATATTATTTAATATTTATTTTACATTGTCCATGTTTATTGTTTTCTATGGTTTTATTGTACAACGAATATTTAACTATTAAATGTAAAAACTGTTTTATTCATTAACGTTTTTTATTATAATATTAATATAGTAATTAATATAAAATAATTGTGAAACAACCTAAAATAAAAACCATGTAAAAAATATTTTTTATATACATATATGTCGCAAATGACTAATCAATATGAAATAAATGTAAAATAAGTATAAAATAAACATTTTTTAACCGTTTATTTAACATATGGATTTTAAACGTAAAATGAATGTTTTTTAAATGTTTAATAAAAGTTTTTTTAATAAACGTTTTTCGTAATAAAAATTTGCAAATGTATCTAAATATGCTAAAATAAATATATCTAAAGATGATAAAACTAAAGCCCAAACGTGGACAAAAATTGGATGTCCATAAGATGTTCCGTAAAGGATATCCGTTCAAGGTACGACAACAGACGTCCGTTAAATGTCCATTTCATGTCCACGGACGTTCGGACGTAAATTGGACTTAAACTGGACGTCCACAGGACATCCTGTGCTATCTGAGATGTTATACTAATATGTTATATTTCTAATATGTTATACCTAATATGTTATACTAAAAATAAGTTAGTAGTTTGGTTTCGAAGGGGATATAAGGTGGTGTTTATTAGTTGAATGAATGTTTATTGTTGCCCCTCGGGGATTACAAGGCGTTTTTAAGGAACGTACCCAAACCTCTTACACATCTGTGTATGATCTTGATTGGCGCTTTTGTAGGGAGCGTTCCCGAACCCTTTACATCTCCTCTCGCCACCCTCCTACCGCGACCTGACCGTATGCGACCTTTACCCCCTCTTCTCTTACCCCCCTCCCTCTCGGCCCTCCCTCTGAACCTCCCTCCCTTTCTTCTGCCACGCATCCTTCCGTCCGTCTTCTCTCTCTTTCTTCCTCTTTCCTTCCGCTTCCATCTCCTTTCTCCTTCCTCTGTCTCTCTCCTTAGCCAGTCTCTTATCGCCGTTCTGATTTTCTGCGCTCTCTCCTCCCTGTCCTGTCTCCACCTGTCATCCACTCCTATTGCTCTTCCCTCCTGTGCCTCCCTTCTCTCTTTCTTCCGTCTCGCTGTCCACTTCGCCTTTCCTCCCTTCTCTCTCCTCTGACTCGCTCCTCTCTCTCTCCCGGTCATTGTCTCCGCTTCCTCTTCTTCCCTCTCTCCCTTTCTCCTGTCTCCGCTTCTCTCATCTCTCCTTTACTCGTCTTTCCATTCCTGTTGCCTCCTCTCTCTTTCTCACTCTCCGCTGCGCCTTTCCTCCTTTCCTCCTTCGCCGCTTCTTCCGCTTCTCTCCTCTCGTTCTCACAACTCTCTCCACTCCCGCCTCTCTCACCTCTCCTTCGCTCGTCTCCTCTCCTCCTCTCTCCCTACTATCTTCTCCTCCCTCACCTTTCCTTCTCCTAATTGTCTGCCTATTCCCTGTTCTCGACCTACGTGCGCGCGAGTAGCCAACGCCGGTTGCCTTCCTCGCGCCCACCTGCCCTAACCTCTCTTTCTGCCCCGCTCGTTATCCCCGCTACCTCTTCTATCCCCTTTTGTTCCTCCCTCTGCCCTTCCTTTCCTACCTTCTTTCCTCCACTTTCTCCTCTCCTCTGTGCTTCCTTTTCTGCTTTTCCTCTCCTTTCTTTCTTTACTTTCTTTTCTATCGCCTCCTCAGTCCCGTCGCCCATACTCTTGCGCGCTTTCCACTGTTACTTTCCCTTTCCCCGTAGCCCTCCTCCCGTCTCCGCCCCCTCTCGCGCGCTCCTCTACTCACTGCCTTCTCCTACCGAATCGATCTCTCGATCTTTCCGCCGAATCGATCTCTCGATCTCCTCGGCCAATCTCTCTTCGATCACTCGACTTCGAACACTCGATCGCTCGGCTCCTTGTGTTCGTCCTCCTCTCTTTCCTCCTGCTCCATTTCTCTCTCTCCTACTCCTCCTTCCTTCTGTCTTCTTCTTCTCTCTTCTCCTCCTCCGCCTCTCCTTCTCTTTCTCGTCTCCGTTTCTTTTTCCGCTTCCTCTTCTCCTCTGTCTTCTCTTCCTGTGCCTTGCCACCTTCTCTGCCTGTCACTTGTACTCCTGTACACCTTCTTTCTCCCCCTCCTCTTTCTTTCAGCTCTCTCTCATCGATCTCTCGCTCCGTCCGATCGACCTCCTCCCCACTCCTCGTCCTTCTTCCTCTTTCCGATCTGCCGACTCATCCTCCTATTCCCTTTACCTCCTTCTATCTTCTCTCTTCTTTTCTCCTTTTCGTCTCCTCCACTTCCCTTACTGCATCTCCTTGTCCTCCTTCCATCCCTTTGCTTTCTTCCTCTCCAACTCACTTTCTTCCACCTTTCCTTCGCCTTTTCTCTCCGGCCTCTTAACTTCACTACCTCTCACTCCGCCATCTTTTTCCCCCTCTCATGTTTATTAGTTATTTGACCATTAATTTGACCTTGAATAATTGCTTAAAGGTCACGTAAAGGTTACCTTCAATTAAATGAAACCTCCTATTGTTTATTATACTGCCTAATTCTACTAATTAACATGAACAACTTTTGTCTGAAACACTTTTTTATTTGCCTAAAGCTTTTTGAGATATTCAAGAGAAAATTTAAAACTTTTTCAATGTTTAGCTTATGATATCTCGAAAACTGTTTGTCGGAGGGAAAAGTAGTACAGGACTTTTTTATTTGATTTGGTCTCAGAAATATGCTGTTGCAATAATGTTTCAACTATTTTAAATTTTTGTGTATGTAAATTTTGTGACTGTTACAATACACAAAAACTTACAACAATTGGAACACTATTGCAACAGCATATTTCTGAGACTAAATCAAGTAAAAAAAATCCTGTACTACTTTTCCCTCCGACAAACACAAAAAGTATTAGGCAAATAAAGAAATGTTTCAGACAAAAGTTATTCATATTAATTAGTAGAATAAGGTAGTATAATAAACAATAGAAGGTTTCATGTAAAAAATTGAAGGTGGTCTTCACGTGACCTTCAAGCCACTATTCAAAGTCAAAGTAATGATATCCCCTTATGTCCTTCTCAAAGCCAAACAACTTTTGTCTGAAATATTTTTGTTTTTAACTGGATTTTGAGATATTTCAGCGGATACATTAAAATGGTCTACCCTGTATGTTATTGTTTTGAAAATTGTTATAGGTTTCAATTTTAATGATAGATTGATTTGTCCCATAGACTCATTGAAAATGGTGATATATCTTAAGGAAGATGTAATTTACAAAGCTGACTCTGAAGGTGATTGCATGTATTTTATAGCCAGTGGAACTGTCGCATTGATCACATTTTCCGGAAAAGAAGTACATACATGAAAATATTTACACCGAAAAAAAGAATTTAAATTTTGTTTGCAATGAGATATTTGTTAAAGATTTGTCATCTTCGTGATGGTGATTATTTTGGCGAGGCTAGTTTGATTTATTCCAATAAACGCAGAGAAGAATCAGTTATTGCCTTAGAAGTGTGCGAACTGCTTCGCTTGTATCGTCGTGATTTCAGGCGTCTTTTTACCACAAATTCGGAGTTTTATAATAATCTGGAGCATATTGCGCAAGAACGTTCAAGAAAAATAAAAAAGTTAAAAGAATAGAAGAAAGTCGAAGTTGAAAGATAAATCAAATGATTAAGCAGTATATAGTTCTATTCTTCTTATATAGTTGGAATTTAATTAAAAGCTAATTCCCATTAATTATGCATAAAAATTCATTCTTTACAAACAACTAGTTTTTAGAAAGATATTTAATATGTTAGCAAGTTAACACTATAAATTATTATAAACTTTTCAGATTTTTAGTTAATCTAATATATTAAAAATTTGATGCATTAATGCTTTATAAAAATGTCATATAAGCATGTTACTGTATAAATATGTCATTAA
>NW_011966830.1:0-2464 GCF_000949405.1 Vollenhovia emeryi | reverse complement strand
ATTATTCATAGAACATTCAGAATATGCCATAGACACTCAGGGAACATTTAATGCGAATATTCCCTGGGCATTCTGTGTGAATGTTCATAGAATATGAAGAACATTCTAGGAACATTCACGGCACATCCATGCGAATATTCCTGAGAGAGAACATTCGAATCATATACAAACATTCATGGAACATTCGGTGCTATCTGGGTAAAGTTAAAAGTAAGAAAATCTTGAATATTCTCATATCAATATCTTATGCAAAAAGATATATAAAATCTAATTAATTTGTATAAACATATTATTTTACTGACTTGGTTATTTGGCAGGAACCCGAGTAATTGGTTGACCAACGGTTGGCTTTAAATTAGAAGCATTTGCAGTTGGGAAAACAATGTTGAACCGACATTGTTAAAACGCTGCAATCCGATGAATCATTAAACAGCTTTCTTTTTATTAATTTGATATACAAAGTAAGTCCCCACACTATAGCACACGGCCACGTCGAACCAATAGGCTAAATATGAGTTAAACAATGCAATGGCCCGGCAACCGGGCCACGCGCGGGATGATGCAATCCCGCAGGATCAAAAATTTATCTTCCGTCGGAAGACGTGTGAACCGCTCGACGGCCCAGACGGGACTCCAGATGTGCGATGATAGAGGGGACAATTGTGTATTGAGTACACCGAAAAGGAATTCTATTCGAACCCATTATGAACAGGTAAAGGACTTCCTTCAGAATACTTTAATTTGATCCTATAAGAAGTCAAAAGGTATACTTCTATGGAGTCCTTTTTGAACTACCGGAAAGAACTACATTTGAGTTCATTTGGAATAGATCGAAGTAATTCATAAAGAAATTTAAAAAGTGAATTCTTTTTGAGTTCATATGGATCACTTGTGCTATCTGGGAGGTCTACAAGGTTTTGTTGTTGGGCAGCTGGGGGTCGTTTCCCAAGTAATTTTCTGCGTAGAATCCGAATCCGAGGTCAAAATTGGCCTATCACGTCAGGATTTTGAGATATTTGAGGTTACGTACTCGAAAAATGGCTTTTTGAGCTACTTTTAAGGTTATGTACAGGACACACAAAATTTTTTTCACCAGAAGGTAGACTATAATACTTAAGAACAATTACACAGGTCTACAAAAAATGGGATCATGATTGTTGTTGGGCAGCTGGGAGTCGTTTCCCAAGTAATTTTCTGCGTAAAATTTGAATCCGAGGTCAGAATTGGCCCATCACGTCAGGATTTTGAAATATTTGAGGTTATATACTCGAAAAATTGCTTTTTGGGCTACTTTTGAGGTTATGTACAGGACGCACAAAATTTTTTAGCTCTTTTCTTTTAATTGCATCATTTAGTTCTACTCTTTGATCCTTGCAGCCCAGGTTTTTGGGTTTATAGTTCAAAGTTTACAGGTTTAATGTGAATGTTCATGAGGTTGTTGGGCTATAACGGCGCAGGGTTTGTAATTCATCATGTTATCTTAAAATGGCCGTAACTTTGCAAGGAAAAATCGTAGATGACCATTCGACAGCTCATTTTGAAGGGAAAGAGTAGAACTAAATGATGCAATTAAAAAAAAGAGCTAAAAAATTTTGTGCGTCCTGTACATAACCTCAAAAGTAGCCCAAAAAGCAATTTTTCGAGTATATAACCTCAAATATTTCAAAATCCTGACGTGATGGGCCAATTCTGACCTCGGATTCAAATTTTACGCAGAAAATTACTTGGGAAACGACTCCCAGCTGCCCAACAACAATCATGATCCCATTTTTTGTAGACCTGTGTAATTGTTCTTAAGTATTATAGACAATATAATTTAAGAAATTTCTTGATTTATCTTTTTTTTTAGAGAGAGATTATTGTGATAATAATTACTCAATTTACTTTTTTCTTTTACTAAGTAACGGTTGCCTCTAACAAAGAATATTTTTTCTTGACAATGGTATAAAAATGTACACGTTACAAATATTTTTTGTAAAGATAACCATTACCTAAAAGAAGAAAACTGAAATTGAGTAATCGGTTTTGTTAACACTTGAAAGATATTTTTCTGCGCACATGAAAACAATCGAGCATAAAAATAATTTTTCTCTATTTGCAATAAGAAAATGATATCTCATTTTCTTGTCATTATTGTCTCTTCACTACGTACTCCACTGTACAACTTAGCTTCCTTCATACACGACATCTTAATTCACAGTCTACCTTCTGGTGAATATACCATCAAAGACAGCCTTTCACTAGTTCAAAAATGTACCAACAGATCCATCCCCACTGGCTTTTCGTTACTTTCGTTGGATTTTATATCCTTGTTCACGAATATTCCCATCGACCTGGTAGAACTAGGTATCAAAAATAGATGGAAGTTCATTACACATAAAACTAAGTTACCATATGGTGACTTTATTAACGCCTTGAAATTTATTCTAGACTCTACATACTTTACATTTCAAAATACTATACA
>NW_011966829.1:34925-37235 GCF_000949405.1 Vollenhovia emeryi | reverse complement strand
ACAGTATGTTCCGCCCCCCTTCGGGGGGGCTCCACTACGTTAAAAATAACCCTACCCACCCTATGTCAGAGATGTGGAGTGGATCTCGCTTCACGTGGAAAGTTGCAAACCCATGTGGAACAATACAACGGCGGAAGTACATGCGCGGAGACAGTATGTTCCGCCCCCCCTTCGGGGGGGCTTCACCTCGTTAAAAATAACCCTACCCACCCTATGTCAGATATAAACGTGGTACACCACACCGCTCCCGTATAGTGTCGGTAGGTGTCGATAAGACAGGTATCCTAACCCCACAACTGTCACTTTTCAACACGTTATAACTTTTTTTCTGTGGCAGAGCGACGATTTTTACTTTCACAGTTGTGTTTTACGCATCGAAATACACAATATTGCTAAGTTACAGTCAGATCGGTGAGGTTGTTGCTCTCCTTCAGTATTACCGAAATAAGTATGTAACAACTTGTGTTTTTACTTAAAAAAAGTATTTTAAACTATTCAATTGGTGGTGTAACCATTAAATAAATATAAATTTCTATCGATGATATTCATTTCTTTTTCCATGTGTATCCTATGCTTATTTCCGTTCGTGCGTTCTTCCTTCCACACTGCACACGTTACGATCCTCACGCCCGTTACATTCAAATTTGTTTATAACTTGTACGTATACAGCGCTACCATTAGTACTTGAAAAGTTTAAAGGGGGAATTATCCCTTCCCTAGAATTTTAAAATTATTATGCTGGAGCCGTATGCATCTGTACACCACGATCCCGATTCACCACGTAAATATTAACTACGTTGTGTTTGTCCAGGTTGATGTTGACCACGTTGTGATTGACCACAGTTCCGATTAACCACGGTCCCAATTGACCGCGTTGTAATTGATCACGGTCCCGATTGACCACGTTGCAATCGACCAGGGTCCCGAATCACCACGTTGCAATTGATCATGATCCCGAATGACCATGTTGCAATTGACCACATGTGGTTATACTGAAGAAGACTAGAGATCTCATAGATTAGACAGAACCCTACGCAAGGTAGGGTTTTGCTTTAAATCTTCGCCTTACTAAACGAATGAGTCTACTATATGTATACTAAAATTGAATATCGACAAAATTAGACAGGCTCCTACGCAAGGTAAGCTGGTACTTTAAATCTTCGCCAGATTAAATGAATGAGTATACCCTGTACTAAAATTGAATATCGAAAAGGGTAGAAAGTATCATATATCACAAGTAAAAGCATCCTATAACCTTGCGTAAGAGTCTTGCTAATGTTATCGGTATTTTTATTATATAATGTATCTGTTATTTCTGATTTTACAATAGATGATAGCTTTAATTGTCGACCAACTACTTTTGCAACTGACAAACGTTTTGCCGTTATGAGGGGGGAGGCTTCGCCCCCTGAACCTCCTTCCCCGTCTGTCGCACACCGTCATTCGGAATTGGTCAATCAGAACCGTGATAAATCAGGATCGTGGTAAATTATAACGGGGTCAATATCAACGTGGTCGAACACAACGTGGTCAATATTTATAATACATGATCAATTGGAACTGTGATCAATATTAACGTGGCTAAATC
Organism: Vollenhovia emeryi; assembly: GCF_000949405.1. Classification (NCBI taxonomy): domain Eukaryota; kingdom Metazoa; phylum Arthropoda; class Insecta; order Hymenoptera; family Formicidae; genus Vollenhovia; species Vollenhovia emeryi. The sequence continues at coordinate 35,647 of NW_011966829.1, read as the reverse complement.
GAACGCTCCCTTCGTTAAGCATTGAAAAAAGTAATATAAACTTTCCATTCGCCCTCCCCTCTTCTCTCTCCGCTTTTTATCAATTAGAAAATAACGCTATATATTGGTATGAATTATGTAACATTCTATATCATAATATGATGATGATAGAGTTTATTGCTTATCCCTTTCGGGCTTTACAAAGCGCTTTTTCAGGGAGCGTTCCCGAACACTTTCCATTACTTTTTCCCCCGTCTCTCCGCGACCTGGCCATAGGCGACCTTGAGTGAGTCCCGATTGCGCACATAACCGATCGGACACGGCAATTCTTCCCGATCGGACACAGTCCCGATCGGACACAGACACCGTTCCTATCGGACACATTTTGTATCGGACACATATGGTTGCAATCGGACACAGTCCTGATCGGACACAGGCTCGATCGGACACAGATTCTATCGGACACAGGCTCCATCGGACACAGGCCCGATCGGACACAGGCCCGATCGGACACAGGCCCGATCGGACACGGACTCGATCGAACACAGGCCCTATCGGACACATTTTGTATCGGGTTTGTGTATTTCTGTAAAGCACAATACGCGCGCGTGGTTTAGCTTGTCACTTTAAAAATTTTCGCTTATACTTGGCGCGAGACACTACCGTGTCTCGTGATTCTTGTGTGCACAGAAATACGCAAACCCGATACAAAATGTGTCCGATCGAGTCCGTGTTCGATCGGG
>NW_011966829.1:31683-33567 GCF_000949405.1 Vollenhovia emeryi | reverse complement strand
TCCTTCCTCTCTTGCTTCTCTTCTCCTCTCTCCTCCCTCCTCCCCTTCCTCTCCTCTCCCTCCCATCTCTTCTCTATCCTCTGTCTTCTCTTCCCCCCTCCCTGTCCCCTCTCCCCCTCTCCAGTCTCTTCCTCTCCCCTTCTCTTCACTCTCCTCTGCCTGCTCCTCCTTCTCTTCGCTGCTCTCCCTCCTCTCCGTCTTCCTCCCTCTCCTTCGTCTCTCCTCCGTCTCCACCTCTTGCTTCCCTCCTCTCTCCTCCTCCTCTCCACTCCTGTCGTCTCCTCTCTCCGTCTCGCTCTCCGCTGTGCCTTTCCTCCTTTCCTCCTTCGCCTCTTCTTTCTCCTGTTCCCTCACTCTCCTCTCTCTTCTTCTCCTTCCTCTCCTCTTCCTCCCTTGCTCCTTGCCCCTCTCTCTCTCTCCTCCTTTTCTTCCGCTTTTTCCGTTCCTCCGTCTCCTCATTGTGCGTTCCTTCCGCTTCTTTCGCTTCTCACCTTTCGTTCTCACAGCAGCTCTCTCCACTCACTCCTGTTATCCGTTTTCCAGCGCCCTGCTTTTATTTCCTCTTGCTGCCAATTCGATCTCTCGATTTCTTCCTCCAATCGCCTTCGCTCCCGTCCATCAATCTCTCGACTCGCCATCGTCGCTCTCCTCCTCCGCTTCCTTCGATCTCTTGATCCTCCCGTCCAATCCTCTTCCTTCTCTGTATCGATTCTCGCTCATCCACTCTCCCCCCTCACTTCAGCTCTTCTTGCTCCAGGCTGCCGACTCATGCCAGCTCATCTTTTTTTCACTCCCGTTGCTCCTCCACTTTTTATTATTTCTACACACCTCCATGTCCACCGATTCTTCTCCAGCTCCTCTTTCCATCACTTCTTCCTCTTTCTGTTCACTCCACTCCAATCCTTCCGTTCACTCCCTTTCTCACTTCACTCTCGCACCGTACCTCTTTCCTCCTCGCCATCTTTACCCCCTCCTCTTCTATGTCACAATATAATTAAATATTAAAACGATACAAAAAGCTTTATTTAATAAATTAATTGTACATTTTTCTAGTTATCGACTTCAACATTTTTTCTGTAAAAAGGAGAATTATGTCAAAACTAACAACAAACTGCTACAAAATGCTACACCAATCGCTCGTTTCGTACTTGATCATAACGCATTATTAAAGTAAGTATAAATATAAATATTTTTTTTCAAACAAGATGGTGTCTTTGGTTTGACCTTGAGTAAACATGCAAGGTCATATGGAGTTCAACTTTGTTTTTTAAATAGAACCTCCTATTTTTCATTGCATATTCTCGTAGTTTACCTCGAGAGCTTTTCAAAACGTTATTTTGTTAGTTACGAGGCTTGAAAGTTACAGTATCGCCGGCTTTGTTCGCAACCAGGCGATCGACATGCCCGCGGGCACGGGAATCGGGACGAGCGGGCCGCGTACCGCTCAGCTGATCAGTGATCGCGTTAAGACGGCGTGCAGCGCGTGCGTGGCCGAGCTAACCGATTTGCTCCGTAATTCACCGAAGCCGATACACATTTCGCCTAACTGCCCTCTCCCGCTTAACGAAAGAGGACATTCGGATTATCGCGGATTTCGCTAGCGCTTCACGAATACAGTAGTTTCGCAAGTTGATCCTACGAGTAACAACGAATCTTCTACCGCGATAACATCGTTCGTTCGCTTTGAACTGTCACTTGTTCGTCCCGGCGATCGTGCGTGTTTCGCTTCCTTTATTCGAGCGCCTAAGCTTCACCGATCGAAGATTCTCCCTGAAATTTATATCTATTCTTAAGCTCTCCCATCTTGTGTCAAAATTAACCGTTCCTGTTCTTGTAATGTCTCTATTTGATTTATTGTCCACTAATTTGTATCGTCTAATTATC
>NW_011966829.1:26635-31583 GCF_000949405.1 Vollenhovia emeryi | reverse complement strand
TTATAATAAACGGGAAGGGTTCACGAGGATGAAACAAAGCGATTAAGCTCAAGTATTAATCGTGAGAGCCATCGTAACGTTCTGAGTAAACTTCAACTTTCTAACAAACATCGGTCCTCTTCTGTTACCTCCTTTGTCTCATCCGCATAAAACTCACTGTCTCATTTCTCGGCCAAATAGATCCCGTCCGTTACTCTCTCTTTGTTTTGGTGACCTAACGGTTCGGTGTTGTGAGATTCTGACTTTGACTATTGCCCGGGCGATGTTATCTCCTCGCGACGAATCAAGGAGATTTCTGTTGTTAAGATTCCGGGTTCCTTGTTTGTCAACTTCTGGATTGTACGGTTGATATTTCTGCTACTATATCCATTTCTTGTCAGGACTCGGTGGAGATGGTTTAACTCTCCGTTCAGGGCAGCTGGTTCCGAGATGGAGAGTGCTCTGTGGACTAAAGAGCTGATCACCGATCGAATTCTTTTGGGCGGGGTGATGGTAGGAGTTTGCATGGAGGTATCTGTTGCGAGAGGTAATGATGGAAGATGTAGTTCGAAGAACCAGCGCGAAAGCGCGAGATAGAGCGTCGATGTTGAATCGCGAGAGATAAGGTAGCGAAGGAAAAGGAAATTCGTGAATAGCGAACTCGATCCAGGGACAGCCGAACGATCGCAAGACGTGACGAGACGTGACTGACTTCCGACCGGTACGCGAGCAGATCCGCAACCATCGGTCGTCATAATTCGGCAATATTCGGAAGTGTTGGAAAGGAATAATAGCCCAGGGGATGGATAGAGATCGCGTTCGCAATCACGCCATAAACACGTGCGGCGACGGCCTTCGATACGGTATCGAAGGCTCTGAAATTCGGTGTCTCGTACCGTTACAAACATCCGAATACGCGCGGGTTCGCGAGAACTATATTCGGAGGTGTCCACTAATGTAGACAACCCACGGAGTATCAATTATTTGCGTTAACATTCCCGCCCGCCTCGGTGACGGCAGGTCGGCGCCGAAAGAAGATTGCGATACGCTGTACAGTAACTTAAATCTAATAGAGAATAAAACAACTTAAAGCTACGAGTTAACAATGGGTTTAAGAGTCTGTATATGGTGCCGGCACTCTCACGGAATCGACCGGCAGCGGGCACAGCTTCACGATCGGACGCTTCAGCGTTGTATTGCTAGTTTTTATGGTAGCTACGCGAATCAAGCCGTCCTGTCCTGGATGCACCTCGATCACTCGTGCGAGCGGCCATTTCGAGGGCGGTTAGCGCTCGTCTGTAAGATGCACGAGCATGCCTACATGTATCCGGTCAGACGGAACTTGCCACTTCGCGAGTGCCTGCAATCGCTGCAGGTATTCCGTGGACCAACGGCGCCACAGATGCTCGAGCATTTGCCGGAGATGCTGCCAGCGTGAGAGTCGCGACACCGCGACATCGGTTAGCGACGGTTCCGGCATCGACAAAAGCGGGCCTTCGACGAGGAAATGCGCTGGAGTAAGAGCCTCGACGTCGGCCGGGTCGTCGGAGAGTGGACAGAGCGGCTGTGAATTCAGCACCGCCTCGACTTGTGTGAGGAGTGTAGTGAACTCCTCGTAGATGAGGAGGGTATCGCCTATCACTCGCCAGAGATGGTGCTTTATCGATTTCACGGCAGCCTCCCACTTGCCTCCGAAATGAGGCGCTCCCGCTGGGTTGAACGACCACTAACAATGAGTTCCGTCCGACGCGAGGGCGTGAGAGGTAGCGGCGAATTCGGCAGATGCGGCGTTGAAAAGGCAGCGGATCTCGGCGTCAGCTCCGCTAAAGTTTGTCCCGCGATCGCTCACGAGACGCGAACAGAGCCCGCGGCGACTGACAAAACGACAGTACGCGGCAAGGAACCCTTGTGTGCTGTGGTCTGTGGCCAGCTCGAGATGTACGGCGGACGTCGCAAGGCACACGAACACCACGAGGAATCCTTTATACGTGCGCGCGGCTCGTCCGCGCCACGTTTTGATTGAAAACGGACCCGCATAATCTACGCCTGATGTGAGAAACGGTCGCGCTGGGGTGACTCGCGTGGGCGGCAGCTGACCCATCAGCTGCGTCGCTGTGGAGGCGCGATACCGAGTGCAGCGGACGCATCGGCGAACGAATGACGCGATCGGCGCGCGGCCGCCTACGATCCAATATCGCTGTCGAATTGTAGCGAGCATCGATTGGACACCGCCGTGGAGCGTTCGACGCTGTACGTCATCGAGAATCAGGCGCGTTAAATGAGAGTCCGGCGGTAGCAACACGGGATGTTTCGCGTCAGGGTCGAGGAGAGCTTTCCGAAGACGGCCTCCGACGCGGAGAACGTCGTTTCCGTTCACGAACGGCGACAGGCGGAGAAGCAGGTACGATCGCGGCAGCGCATCACCCCGCGAGAGCACAGGAATTTCCGTGTGGAACGCGGTATGCTGTTCCAGCGTGATCCAGAGCTGCTCCGCTCTGGCAAGATCCGCTGGACCGAGGTTGTGGTGCGTTGGCGGCCGGCGACGTAACCGGTCGACTGCACGCTGGATCCATGCGGTGATGCGGATAAGTCGGCGGAGCGAGGAGTACCTCGCGGCGAGGTCCCACGTTGAGTCCACGGCAGCGGCGGCAAGGCAGTGTTGGGCATCAATCAGTTAAATATTCAATCAATTAATCAATTAATTAAATATTTAATTGTGGAATATCAATTGCAATTGAATTTAATTGCAACTAACCTTTTAATTGCAGGTTACGACTAAATTTAATTGCAACTAACTTTTTAATTCCAAGTTACAATTTGTTTCGTCTGCGCTGAGGATCGCCTCAGGCCGAAACGAATACCCGGGACCGCCTCGAAAGAAGCGCGAAGTGATAGTCGAGACGAGCTCGGAAGCGCGAAACTTAACGTCCGTATGTGTCCCGTAGCAATAAAAATATATGCGTTCGATATACTGCTCTCAAAGTCACTTTTCTCAAACACACACCGATTGTTGATCGAGACAAAGGAAGAATTTTGACGGATAAGATTTGGCTGGGAGATGACCCTCAGACTTTAGATCGAAGGAGAACTGGGATGAACCGAGTGATGGACCCAGAATTCAATTACAGGATGTAAAAGTTCGCTCAGAAATTAACGACGGCTCTCAGAGATTAGTCGTTGAGCTTTGTCGAACTTTTCATCCTCGCAAACCTACTTTTAATTTATTAAATAAAAAGAAAGGAACATTAGTAACAAAATATAAGTGGAAATAAGAACAAGGATTAATAATGTGAGTTGACTCAACTGACGGCGGACAGTTCATAATCCGAGAAGACAGACGAGCACTATTCGCGTGATCTCTGTAACTCGCGAACGAAGAACCCGAGATATGCGCAAGATATAGCACTGATTTGGCAGTTCAACGCGGAACGAACGCTAAAATCGCGGTAATACCTCGGAACGTGACTGTTTAACTCGAGAATCGAAACGACAGTGTCCGCTAACGATTAGACGTGCGCCGATCGAGCTGTACGTCTTTGTTCTCCGAAAACAAGAGAGGGAATGTGACGCGGAGCAATATGATTCGCCGCGGCCAAAAACGAGGTTGACGACCTGTCGGTCCGGTACCGCGCGCGCCGAACGCTTTACCGCAGCGAGCACCGATCAGCTGATCGGCACGTTCTCTACCCGTCCCGCGACTCGCGTTAGCGACCCGATCCGCTAGCTCGATCTCGAACACAATTAAAATTAGTTGCAATTGATCTCTCTCTCTCTCTCTCTCTCTCTCTCTCTCTCTCTCTCTCTCTCGCTCTCGCTCCCTCCGCCCTCTCTATTTTATTAAAATTTACTTATTTTCCTCTTTGTTTGTCATCTTATTCTATAAAAAAAATTGCAATGACATATAAACAACCAGTAAGAATTAGTCTTTAAAATAAATATCATATTAAATCATCATCACGATAAAAATCAATTGTTAATTGCACTGACAATTAAATAATTAGTTTTAATTGTAAAGGCAACTAACAATTAATTAATTGTAATTGTGAAAACAAATACATATTCGCAATTAACTACTTTAATTGTCAATCGCAATTAACAATTAAAATTTTAATTATAAATTGTTAATTGTTAGGATGTAACGATGCACCCCGAAGCCGCATCGTTCCCCGGCTAAGACCGCCGGATGCCGCCGATCAAACGATCCGGCGAAGGGCGGGCGTCTTACGCCCGCCGCCTAATCGCCCAAGCACCGGCCGGTCGACGAGCCGCGAACGCTCGCCGAAACGACCCGCGCCGAAACCCCGCGGAACCGGCCGAAGCCGTCTACCCGACGTGCTCCGTACCGCGCCGAGGGGCGCAAGCGCGCCACCCCGCCACGCGCCGCCCCGCCACGCGCCGCCGATTTTGGCGGCGCCAAAATCGGCGGAAACAATATAAAAGGGCAAACGAACGCCGAAACGACAGATTCCGCCGCCGACCAGCTCAAGAGCTCGAAGGCAATCCGCACCCGAATCCTCCCGCTGTTCCTACGACCGAGTCGTTGGGGTGGAGCGTACTCCGCCTCCATCGGGGCCTCCCGATCAGAGTCGGTTCGGAACAGTTCCTAACAACCGACCGCCCGGATACAAAGGGGGTGAGGTGTTCCTCGCCTCCAGCAGGACTTACTGCTGTCCGGACGGCCGGTCTCCGTCTCTCTTTCGAGTCAGGGGCAAGGGGGGTAGAGCGTGCTCTGCCTCCGCCAGGTTCTTGCCGGCACCCCGCTCGATCTCCCGTGGTCGTAACGTGGAGCGACCAGCCCGGAATCTCCGCGCCGAACCGAACGCGCCCGCGCTCGCCGCGCTCGCCGCGCTCGCCTGCCGGCCCGCGCCGGCGCACCGCGCCGCCGAGACACCGAACGCGAACCGCGCGCCCGACGGCGCTTGTAAATAACTCTGTAACATACCGCTTGTAAATACTTCTGTAACATAAC
>NW_011966829.1:15447-26370 GCF_000949405.1 Vollenhovia emeryi | reverse complement strand
GCCGTAAAAGACCGCTGTAAAATACCGCTGTCAAACGCCGCTGTAAAATACCGCTGTAAATGCCGTTGTGACGGCTCCTGCGACTATCGCCCGGACCGGCGACCCGGCGATCGCGCGCCGCCCGGGAAATCTGTATGTCTGTGAATAAACTCATCGTGCCTAAAAACTCTACGTGTCTCGATCCGTCCGCGAACCTGGCCCCGACGAGCTAGTCCGCGCTCGCGAGAAAAACAACCGAAAGACGGATCGTTTTAAGTATGATTTAATTGTGCGGCAAGGTGAGTTCGGCGCGGACGAGCCTCCAGGTCGGTGTCCACGTCGAAGTGAAGGGCGCTCGACGGCCACGTGGTGGATGGTCCCGAAAGCCAGTCCGGTCCACGCTCCGTGAACAGCGAGAAGTTGCGGAGAGAGTCCCCGCGATGCGCAATCTGCCGGGTTCTCGGCGCCGGAGACGTGGTGCCAGTGTGCGCGCGGCAGCAGCTCGTAGGCGAGAGCGACTCGGTTTCCAACGTACTCCTTCCATTGCGCGGACGAACCTCTGACCCAGGGGAGCGCGATACTGGAATCCACCCACAGTTGAACCAGAGCGGTTTCGAGATTGAGCACGGCACTCACGCGTCGCACCAATCGAACGAGCAGCACGACATCCGAGAGCTCGAGTAGCGGAATTGTCTGTTTCGCGAGCGGTGCGACCTTGCTTTTTCCGGCGAGCAGGTTGACGCGCACTTCGTCGAACTCCGTGATGACGCGAATGTAAATCACGGCAGCGAGCGCCTCCTGAGACGCGTCTGAGAACCCGTGTATTTCGATGCCGAGAATTGACCTGGTGACTCCGATCCATCGCGGTACCGATAACGACGGAACGGAAGCGAGCGATGCGTCGAAACCCTCGAAATCAGAAGCGAGACGCGGCGGCAGCGGATCGTCCCAATCGAGCGTCTCCGTCCAAAGTCTTTGCATAAAGATCTTTGCCGTGATCACTACCGGCGCGATCCACCCGAGAGGGTGTAGTAAAAGATGTGCACAACGTGTTGCCTACCCTGAACTTTTCGCGCGGGTTAGGGGTTCGTTTCCGCCCCCATGTGCATTGGTAAAAAATGTTTGTTTTGATTTGTACTTTCACCCCTCAAGCGTTGTAACATGAATTTAGTAACATCTTGTATATACAGTGCCTACGAAAAGTTCCGGGCCATCTAAATAATTTTTGAATGGTTTGAAATGTAGGATTGAAATTTATAGGGATACAATGGGATCACAAAGTCTATTATTTAACCACAAAAACACCCACCTCCACACCCCCGGGGGACGGGGGGAGGAGGAAGCCAAAAAACCTTAAATGGCATGTGGGGTTGAGTGAGGACTCGTTCGAAAGGGCTTTCCGAGACAAAAACAACGCGGGGTCGCCGAGGTCTCTACGATTTTTTTTCGCAGAGTTATGATCATTTGAACATTTTTATTGAGATTTTGCAATAGCCAAGGCCCACGGCGACAACAGAAGAAAGATAAGGCTTCACTTGGGCACGTGCGTTCCTGTGTGTGTGTGCGTGCGTGTCCAGCCAACCAAGGCAAGACCGCTAGCGTGTCCGGCCAACTAAGGGAAGACCGGGATGGGAACACTGGTGTTATGTGAAGGAATAAAACATTAATTATTTTATTTTTTAATTTTTTTTATTATTATTAATTATTTTATTATTATTATTTATTATTATTATTAAATAGCGCGTGGTGGGAATAGCGCGTGGTGGGAATAACGCGTGGTGGGGTTGGCTGTCGACACTGCCGGCCTATGTACGTGCCCGGTGCACGCACACTCACACGCAGACAGGAACGCGCGTGCCCACGTGAAGCCTTATCTTTCTTTTGTTGTCGCCGTGGGCCTTGGCTATCGCAAAATCTCAATAAAAATGTTCAAATGATCATAACTCTGCGAAAAAAAAATCGTAGAGACCTCGGCGACCCCGCGTTGTTTTCGTCTCGGAAAGCCCTTTCGAACGAGTCCTCACTCAACCCCACATGCCATTTAAGGTTTTTTGGCTTCCTCCTCCCCCCGTCCCCCGGGGGTGTGGAGGTGGGTGTTTTTGTGGTTAAATAATAGACTTTGTGATCCCATTGTATCCCTATAAATTTCAATCCTACATTTCAAACCATTCAAAAATTATTTAGATGGCCCGGAACTTTTCGTAGGCACTGTATAATAAGATAATGTCAAAAATAGAGATAAACTATTGGTAATTACTGTTAATTACTGAAATTAACAAAACAAAAGGTGTTCGGCACCACGCAGGATTTCCTCCGCCCGAAACGTTTTCCGGATTCCGCCTCGATTAAGACGCGAAATAGGACGAACCTTTATAATCTTACGATTCGATTATAGTCGCGCGCTTCGATCGGCCCGCTCGGGATACCGTTCATATCGTTATCGGTTAAATCTTTATTCTCTAGGCTTTGTAGAATAACGGATGGGGCGACCACGTTCAAACACTCGAGCAAATCGATGTAACCGCGACGTGGCTCGACGAGGATCGAGACGATGTGAAGCTGAACTCGCGAATTCTTTCCCGTGAATGACTCCGACTAACGCACATGTACCCGATCGATGCAATCGATGATTCGAAAGAACAATACTTTACACGGAATCACTGATGTCGAAACGAAGATATCGAATTATAAGACCAACGTGTTACAACCCGCTCTGCTGGTAGACTTGCGAGAGGCGACTCACCGATGCGAGCGATCGGCGAACAACGGGACGGGATTCGGCGTCTCGCGTCTCGGTTTCGGTGAAGCGACAACGAATCAGCTGATCCGCTAACGTGTACGAGGCACGTGATTTCTGCGTGATAGTGGATCAGCTGACGCTTCGCGTGACGCGGCTGCCGAACTTTCGCGACGGGCGACATACAGACTGACGGATCGCGAACAAAATGATAATTAATTATCCTATTGTTCGCGTATCCTACTTATATTAATATAAGTATAAATTTAAAGACCAACAGAGATAAAACTTTATTTGCACGGTTCGTATAATTAAAATAATCTTGTAACGTGCCGTAAACAACGAGCACCTTCCCTACCAAGCACAATTTCCCGACACCGCTCCATCCCGCACCTACGAATAATCAGTATATAAGGAGCCGAAAATTCTACCGAGACACCAGTTCCCGACCAGCGAGTTGAGCAGGTCTACCTACGGCGACGACGAGCTGAGTCCGAGCCGCTTCCTAACCTCGCGTACTGAGCGAGATACCGATCCGCTTCCGATCCTGGCGCGCGCTGAGCGTCGTCCCGAGAACCGCGAGTTGAGCGGGCGATCCTCTCCGAACCGTGCCACGAGCTGAGTGGCAATCCTCTTCGTGGGCTAGAGCGAGCTGAGCGAAGCCCGGAATCCTCGCCACGTGCTGAGTGGCTCACACAAACAGCACCCGGCCTAAACCGTACACGTGAGCTGTCATCGGCAAGACGATACCACACCGCGCCGACCGCGACGCCGCACGCACCGCGCCGACACCACGCGCACCGCGCCTGCGCTGCACACCTCGTGCCGCCGTACCGCGCCGACTCCGAACGGACCGGGCCGAATACGAACATACCGTACCGAACTGATCACATCGCGCCACCGCCGACCGTACCGACCAATCCGGTGTATCGTCCCGCGTCCCCGCGAAACAGTACTGTATCCGAAGCGCTCGTGCGCCAGATCAAACAGTCAAACCGCCGTCAGAACGGCATTAGCGAGTAAGTAGAGTAAGTTAGTTATAAGTTAGCGTTAAGTATTAATGTAGAAGTAAGTAGGAAAATATATTCCAGCGTTAAATTAATAACACGTTTCTCTCTCTTGTTTCGAACCACCCACCGCCGGACCCTAGAATTCCCGCGGCTATCCGTAGCGGTAAATCACAAATTCAAACGGTCACAATCTATATTTTTTAAACAGTTTTTATATAGTAATTATTAGAAGCAAGTGTGCCAGAAGGTTAAGGGACGGAAGGCACGAGACTGTGGCAAAAGGTGAGAAAGGAGAAGAGCGGACAAGATGAGACATAGGAAGAGAAGAGCGGAAGGAAAGGAGGAAGGAGAGAAGGGTTGAAAGCAGGGGCGGAGGAAGAGGGGAAGGAGACGAAGAGAGAGAGAGAGAGAGGAGAGAGAAGGCACAGGGAAACCAGAGGCGGAGGAGGGAAGAAGAAGGAGAGGAGTGGAGGGGTGGAAAGGAAGAGGCGTAATTGAAGAGGGAGGAGAACAGAAGTAAAACGCGAAGTGGAAGCGGAGGAGTGAGAAGATGAGGAGAAAAGGAGACGAGAAGAGATGGAAGAATGGAGAGAGGAGTTGAGAGAGTTGGGGAAGGAGATAGGGGGGCAGCAGAAAGAGATAGCAAAGGAACTGAAGAAAATAAGAGAATAGATGGAGGGGTGAGAAGAGAGAGAGGGAGAGGGGAAGAGAGAGGAGGAGGAGAAGTGGAGAAGAGGGAGAGAAGGGAGAGACGGTGAGGAGAGGGAAAGACAGGAATATAGGATAGGAGGAGGGAAGAGGGGGAAAGAGGGAGAGGGGAGGAGAAGGAAGAAGTCGAAGGAGGAAAGGACAAGAAGAGTGAGTAGTGAGGAGACGGATGAAACAGAGGAAGAAAAGTGGAGAATTGATTGGAGGGGACGGGGGTCGAGGGGAGAGAGGAAGAACGGGGAAAAAGAAGAGAAGGAGAGAGGGGAGGGAAAGAGGGAGAGGGGCGTAGAAACAGAGGAGGAAGGGAGTGGCCGGAGGAGGACATTTGTCCGTGTCCGTTGCCACCTTCCCCCCACACCCCGCCCGAACATAACCTGGCGGGGTGAGGGGAGGCGGACCCTCGGATGGACGCGGACGCTTGGGATGTGTGTCGTTGAGACCGTCCCATGCGCTGCGTCTGAGGGTCCTTCGTGGGCCGGGGAGGGGAGTGTGGGGACACTCTACCTCTCCAATCACGGCCCACGGAGAAGAGCGGGGTACGGGTGTGGTCCCTGTACCCCGCTAAGAGCAGGGGGCTCCCTCTTATAAGGGAGCCCTCCTCCCCCCAACGTCACCGGGGGGAGGAAGCGTAGAGGCTCGCCAGGACATCGGCGGGCCGGGTGCGGGGGGCGATGTACGGATGATATAGCTCTGCTGATTCCCGGCCGCCCCCAAAGTCAAAGCACCGCGCAGGCCACCGCAGGAGTTTAGTGGGTAAGCCAGCGCGCCAAACAACATCCTGGCGCGCACTCCAAGTTTTTTGGAGGGTAGTCCCACATAACCCGGACACCCTTCCCCAGGGTCCGGGTATCCATAAAGGATTCTCCTGCGTTACCAAAAAAAGAGGAGGAAGGGAGGATAGGGTGGAAGGGAGAAGGGGAGGAGGAAAGGAGAGTGAGAAGAAAGGAGAAGAGGAAAAATGACATGGGGACAAGACGGAAAGAGAATATAGAAAAAGAAAGAATAGGAGGGGAGAGCGGAGAGGAGAAAGAGGAATCAGAGGAGAAAAAAGTGGATGGAGGAAACAGAGAGTAAAGAGGGAAAGGAGGAAGGGAGGGGAAGAAGAAAAGGATAGGAGTGAAAAACGGGGGGAGAGCAGGGTAGGTAGTAAGGAAGGAAGGGGAGAAAGAGGGAATAGGGAAGGAGAGGAGGACAGAGAAGAAAAGGAAAAGGAGGGAGGGAAAAGGTAGAAGAGCTAAAACGGGAGATGGTGAGGTAGACAGGGGAGAGTGGAGGGAAGAGAGAAGAAGGAGAAGGCTAATTTGGAGAGGGGTAGAGGGAGAGGGCAGGGAAGAGAGAGAAGGCGAAGAATGATAAAAGTGACAGAGGAATTGTTAGGGAGGGTCCCGGAAATAAAACAAATAATAAAGAGATTAGGGGAGGAGGGGAGGGTAGTTATGATCGTTGAAATGAGGAAGGAGGAGAATAAGAAAGAAATTTTAAATAAGATGGATACTGTAAGAATGAGATGGGGCATAAGAGTAGATGAGGATCTGAGCATGGAAGAGAGGAGAATAAGATGGAGAATGATAGAAAAGGCAGGGAAAGAGAGGGCTATGGGAAGTAGGGAAACGGGTGGAGAATGGGAGGATGTGGATAGATGGGAGAGAAAGGAAATGGGTGGGAGAGGAGAAAGAAGGAGAGGAATGGAGGAGGATATAGTAAATTAATAGGAAATGGTTTACAGGGAAGAAGACGAGAAGGAGAGAAAAGAAGAAGGAGAAAGAGAGGAGTAATGGAAAACAAGAAAAGAAGAAGAGTCAAGGAGAATGGAAGGAGAAGGGAAGAAAGGAAATAGAGGCAGAGAGTGGAGACCGGAGAAGAGGGACAGGCAAGGAGACAGAGGAAGGAAGAATGGAATAAATATAGGACTGGGGGTTAGGGAGGATGAGAAGAGGGGAAATACGTGTGGGGGGGCAGGGTACATAATATGTAAAGGTCGCAAAAGGCCAGGTCGCGAGAGAAAAGGGGAGAAGAAGGTTGTAAAGGGTTGGGGGAACGATCCCTGAAAAAAGCGCCAATGTACGATGCCCGAAAGAGAATAAACATTCTATTCTATAATATTATATTGGGTGTGGGAATGAGTTTCCGACCTTTTTATTTAGATGTCATTAATAGCCATGCTTGCATTTTATTCAGTAAGACAATACATGTTTTTTGAAGGTTAGGTGACAAGCTTCAATAATCACTTGTGACATTTGTTCAGAGCATAAACGACAAAGAACGTAAAGGCGGGCCAAAAAAGTTTGAAGATGCGGAATTGGAGGCATTGCTTGAAGACGATCGATGTCAGACCGAACAACAATTGTCAGAACAGTTGCATGTTGACCGCTCTACTATTGGAAAGCGATTACATGCAATGGGATTGGTTCAGAAGCTGGGAAATTGGGTGCCGCACGAATTGAAGGAAAGAGACATAGAGAGACGAAAAACCATTTACGAATTACTGCTCCAAAGACAGAATAGAAAAGGATTTCTCCATCGGATCATCACTGGAGACGAAAAGTGGATTCGATACGACAATCCGAAGCGCAAACCAGCATGGGTCAAGCCAGGTGAAGCAGGCCCGTCGACGCCAAAAGCAAATATTCATGGTTCGAAGCTGATGCTGTGCATTTGGTGGGATCAGCGGGGCGTCGTCTACTATGAGCTACTGAAACAGGGCGAAACTATCACCGGAGACCGTTACCGGCGACAATTGATCCGATTGAAGCAAGCCCTGCGCGAAAAACGACCAGAATGGGACAATCGGCATGACAAACTGATTTTGCAGCACGACAACGCTAGGCCACATGTTGCTATTCCTGTCAAGCACTACCTGGAGGGGCAGAACTGAGAAATTCTACCCCACCCGCCGTATTCACCGGACATTGCTCCCTCCGATTTCCACTTGTTCCGGTCCATGCAGTCAGCCCTAGCAGAGCAGCACTTCACATCATACGAAGATGTCAAAAAATGGGTCGATGACTGGATCGCCTCGAAGGATCCCGAGTTTTTCATTCGCGGAATCCGTTTACTGCCTGAAAGATGGGCGAAGATTGTAGCTTCCGATGGAGCATACTTTGAATAAACCATACTTCCGTTTTCAACACAAACAAATGTCTTTTATTTCACTAAAAAGGTCGGAAACTCATTTCCACACCCAATATAGTAATTATTTTTAAAATAAATAAAACATGTTAACATGCCTTTTGATTTTGCAAAGAAATTATCTTTTTAAGGAATGTTATATTTAAAAATGCAATTTTTATGGATAAAATTATGTGTTGATGTCGATTCGACGTCGATCGACGAATCATTTCTCACTGGGTATACACACTGACGTGCGCACGTTATCGCTGACAGCGTACGTGCAATCTAATGGTAATCTCTTCTCCACGAAAGTCGAACAATCGACCGTTCTGGTCGACAATGCGTATGGTTAGATCCGTAATACTCCGTGTGACGATCGGTAGATAAACGATTTGCGATGGCGTTATCGACATCTTATATCCCGGCGGCACGCTCGGCGAAAACTCGTGTATCGTGTGCACGGGCTTGTTGTTGCTGTGCGCGGTCACGTTGCACTCTACGCGGATAATATTCACGTTGATAATGTTAATCGATAGATCCGATTCGTATCATTTTCGCGGTTGCAATATACGCGTCGATGAAAATCCCAGAAGCGATCCAATGCTGTTGGGCTTGTTAAAGTTTATTCTGAAGGCGCATATGATTTCACTCCTCATCGTATTGTAATTAGCGCGCAGCACTATCGGATATTCTCCATCTTCGTCGATATCGTTTGTCTGAACATCACCGCGTTTTATATCGCTGTTATTAGTACCAGCCATGAAACGTTGGCGTGGACGTTTTCGTGAAATTGCATTTTTCAAAACTCATTTATCGCTTGCAGTTCGTAGGATCCTTCGGGAATTCTAATTTCCGCATCGTCTTTGTCAAAGTAAAATTTATTATTCGAAGTATTCACGTTCGATATCGTGTTATAAGTTTCAAAATTCATCAAACCGAGCTCGTAGTCGCCGTCACTCAAATCTATGGCTGGGAAGTAGTTTACCGCGAGCACGGTGTTCTTTCCCGTTAGCATAAGTGTCAGCGACATGACGAGAAAAACTATCCAACGAATACTAAGTCTTCGCGACGTCTCGCCAGACTTTAAATTTGTGTGAATCTGTCGTCAACCGTTTGGAGAAACCGTAGACATAGCTGTCCGCAGATACTTTGATCGTAGGTCTGATAGGTCGTTCGATTGTACTCTATCGTTTTCACCCCGTCCCAGAAATACTGCACCAATTCTTTAGGCGGTCGAAGATTACCAATACTGTCGAAATACACTACATGTTTTCACCTCTTTGCGTACGCTACCCAGTGAGTACCGGGGCCCGCCGCGTCATCCAGATTCACGATACCGCTCTCATTTCGACGTATGCCGCTAATTGGTAACATGCTACGCATGAAGACACCTCTAAAGTGTCGTATGCGCATTCGCCTTGCCAGTTGGTCTAATTGTATGTTCGTTGTTACACCCGTAGGCATTTTTAATGCTTTTTCGGCTTTTTTTTCCTTCCTTGTTTCGTTACACCCCGTCCACGTTTGTATGGAGCGAGATACACTCCGCGACCTTCCATCGCGCGATTGTGACGTTGTAGCTCCTCGAGTCGACGTTGTGCAGCTTTGCTGTCGCTCACCACCTTCGCCACGCTAGCCACTCCACCGATCATGGATCCGAGCATACCCAATATTGGTAGAAACGGTAATACACCACCGCGGTTCGCTACCGGAAGTATTCGCTTTTTCGCCGCTCTCTTCTTCTTCTTTGTTTTCAAACCCATACCGATCTTTGTCTTGGCTTTCATTGTAGCTCAAATAACTGTAGCAGCAGCTTTCTCTCCAACAGTCGAATCTCTGGCGGTAATGCGTTTCCGTGCTCGCTCGGCGAGTATCTTATCCGCAACGTATCTCAGCGAGAGCCTCGCTACGCGAGTACGCAATGTCGTGTTCTCGGCACGCAGCGTCCAATGGATTTATAACTCGTTCGCCCCTCGCCAACCGTTCTTCCAGACGAGTGTCCGGGCCACAAAACTGATAGCCTGGGATATGTAGCTTAAGAGGAAGCGCGTTTATCGTATAATTTAACAGACTACCACCACTTTTTACCGTTGTTGTGACAGCTGGCATTGGCTGCAATTCTTAATAAGCGGCGCAGGACCGTCGATGTGCGTCCGCTGTCACGGTTGATTGTAATGTGTACAGCAGCGACGATAGGTCTGAACCTCCGAATCCGCCTTTATATGTTCTGGAAGCTTGTCCCACAGATACTCGATGTAATTACCATACACTCGTAACAGAGCGATTTTCGGTACAAACTGTAACTGCTCGACGCTTAAATCACAGATATCGGAAGGATTTGACTGCAGTATGAACATCTTTGCTACTGAGAATCTCAGCTTTACGCTCCTCTATAAATAGGTTCGCTCTCTCAATTTTGACATATGTAGTTCTCCCTCCTGCGTAAAGAGCACTATGCGATTCGTGCGGCAGACATTAACGATACGCGTTATGAATTACGACGATAGATTACAGTCGATTGCCGGGGATAACGCGGAGAAACGCAAGCATGGTACGATGCTGCCGAATACTATACACGCAATCATTTGCGACCCCTCGAATTGTGGTAAAACCAACGTTTTGATAAGCTTACTGGAAAGTCCACACGGTGTATATTTCGAGAATATGTACGTATACTCGAAATCGTTGCAACAACCGAAATATCAGTACTTGGAGAAGCTGTTGACGTCTATCAATGAAATCGATTACTTTACATTCTCGGTAAAAGTTTAGAAACACGGACCCAGCCCCAATGACCTTGACCCTGACATACTATATGTTGTCAAGGGCCCCCTCCTGAGTAACCCTCAGAAGGTTTTAGCCATCGCTCGTTGTTTGTTAAAAAGTTATTAAAAAAACAATTATATATAATTTTCAGACACAAATATTAAAAATTTTGAAAAATGTTTTAAACAAAAGTTGTAGATCTCTTTGAAATATACATTTTATGTTCTATTCATTTTTACTTTGTGAGTAATAGTTTTCGGAAAAAATGATGGACTCTAAATCTTATATCTCTCCTCCCATCTCCATCTGTCGTACGTCATGGAAGTACATGCATGGAGACAGTATGTTCCGCCCCATCTACGGGGCGGGGCTCCACGTCGTTAAAATATAACCCTACCCAAACTATGTCCGAGGTGTGGAGTGGATCTCGCTTCACGTGGAAAGTCGCAAACCCATGTGGAACAGTACAACGGCGGAAGTACATGCGTGGAGACAGTATGTTCCGCCCTCCCTGCGGGAGGCTCCACCTCGTTAAGATATAACCTAACCCCTAACCCAAACTATGTGGAAGAGTACAACAAAGCATGCACTTCCACCGTTGTACTGTTCCACATG
>NW_011966829.1:12386-15347 GCF_000949405.1 Vollenhovia emeryi | reverse complement strand
AATTATATTCTGATAAATAAACAGTCGAGATATTTAACACTACAAAAGGGGTGATATCACCTAAAAAACTTACCTTTTTAAAAAAAGGTAAAAAAAAGCACCAAGTATAAGCTCCAACGACCGAATATATTTTGTGACTCTATCTTTTTTGCATCTCTACAAAAATATCTTCACTACAAAACTATCTTCTCTACAAAAGTAATGATATCATCAAATGGCACCAACTAAACTAAATAGTTTTAAACGTGGTGGGGCGATGATTGGAGTGGGGGCATGCCCGCCGGCTGGGCGTCCGCGGACGCCTGTTGCCCGCGGTTTAGACAATCCAAAAATACCTTTTCAAAAATATTGTCTCTACAAAAATCTTCTCTACAAAAGTATCTTCTCTACAAAAGTAACGATATCATCAACAAATTACGCCAAATATAACAATGGATATTTATATATGTATAACGCGTATCTTTCTTCTACCGTAACCATTCTGTAAATACATCTCATTCGGCCAATAACGTATCGACAGCACCGATGAAAAGAATAGCAACTGTTTAGAAATTTAGAAACTCTGTATCTATTCAGGCGAATTAAGGCTTGTGTCCAGGATGCTAGTACTTGGTCCAAGTTCTAGTTTTGAGAAATGCGTAGCCAATCAACTTGCAGCTTTTGTGGAACAGCTATATTGTATTTACAGAATGGTTACGGTAGAAGAAAGATACGCGTTATACATATATAAATATCCATTGTTATATTTGGCGTAATTTGTTGATGATATCATTACTTTTGTAGAGAAGATACTTTTGTAGAGAAGATTTTTGTAGAGACAATATTTTTGAAAAGGTATTTTTGGATTGTCTAAACCGCGGGCAACGGGCGTCCGCGGACGCCCAGCCGGCGGGCATGCCCCCACTCCAATCATCGCCCCACCACGTTTAAAACTATTTAGTTTAGTTGGTGCCATTTGATGATATCATTACTTTTGTAGAGAAGATAGTTTTGTAGTGAAGATATTTTTGTAGATATAATTCTCACGACTTAATATAAGGACGCATTTGATCCGGTGCCACTATACCACTATAAGGTCGTTGCGTCAATTGGAATCCGTCGACATCTGAGAATACATATCGGTCATTATCTAAAACTTTTCGAACCGCGTATGGCCCTTTAAATTTAGGTATCAGTTTTTTATTTATTCCCGGCATCGTTTCAACGTTACGGATGTCAACATAATCGCCGACCCCATATTCGCGAGCGGCTCTCTGTCTCAAATTGTAACGTTCCGTGCTCCGCCGCTGCGAATCCTCAATATTTACGTGCGCTCTGTCTCGCATTGCCTCGAGATCCCGTTCGTAGTCGACATTATTATTGAGGAATTCGCGCAAAACATCGTTAGGTTTTCCTCTTTGTTCGACACCAAATAATAAACGCGAAGGTGTCTCACCGGTGATTCGACAAAATGTATTATTTAACAAATACTCGGCTTCGGCTAAAATGCGATCCCATTTCGAAGGTGCTTCGCTTAGTTTAGCTAACATGGGCACTATAACTCGATTGTAACGCTCGACCTGTCCGTTAGCTCTCGGAGTACTCACAGCGACAAGTACATGGTTAATTAATTCGGCCTGTAAGAATTCTCTGAACTTATCCGAGGTAAAACATGTGCCTCTATCTGAAATCAGACGCTTCGGTTTGCTATAAACTCGGAAATAATCCCGCAAGTGCTTTATCGCTTCTTCGGATGCTGTCGCTTTACACGGATACAGTCGCGTGAATTTAGTAAACGCATCGACAATCACGAGCAAATGTCGGTAGCCCACGCCGGTTTTTTCCAACGGTCCAACGTGGTCGATATGGATTGTCAAAAAGGGTAACTTTAGGAATAGAGTGCAACATTCCCTCGGCCTTGCCATTTGATGGCGAAAACTCTATACATCGAAGGCAATTCAGAACATAATCTTTTACCTTTTCTCGCATGCTCGGAAACCAATAAACCTTTTGAATATTATTAACAGTTTTATCCACACCTACATGTCCAATATCATCATGACAAGTTCGAATCACATTCGATTCCATAACGACTGGTACATAAAATAATAATTTCTTGTGCTTGTCCTTACGGTAGACCAAGCCGTCTCGCAACTCATAAAATTGAACATCTCCCTTTTCAAGTTCGTCGCGAATTTTTACTATCTTTTCGTCACGGTCCTGACAAATAGATAATGTCCTTTCGAAAGTGCTACCCTCGAGTACTAATATGCTGTGGCAACGGCTTAATGCATCCACGTGATTCATTCGCTTCCCCGACCTATGTACAATTTCGTAGTCATAATTCTGTAAGAATTGTAAGGCTCGTCTTAAATCCGGGAGGTAACCTGGATCGACTAAGGAAAGCCTTGGTGTCAGGATAGCCCGTGGGGAGGAGAAACCGCGGTCGGTGTAGGCGCGAATAACGAGACTTCGTTGCTTGAAACAATCTTATATTTCACTGTACGTATATCACTCGCCACGTGTCGTGTCGTTCTGCCTAGCTCTTGCTTCACCCGGCAGGAGGGTCCCCACTCGCGGGGCTCCGCCAATCAGACACCCTCGTGCCGACAGGAAGCAGGGCGCACGCATGCCCTGGCGCTGCCGTCGGTAGCGCAGCCAATCGCTGCCGAAGTAGCCATTGCGCACGCAGGCTACTTCCGGTATAATCCGGGGTGAAGTAAGGTATCACCTTACAGCTCGGCCAGCCTGGCGTTAACATTCGTCCCGAATGTTGAATGTGAAAAAATGAGAAAAGAAAATAAACTATGTATAAATAAACAAAATTATCAACTTCGATAACATTTCGAAAGTGCTTACGTAGTAATGTAACCAAAATAAAATACTATGTTTTAAAGTACAGTAGAGCCAAAAATGAACTTATGAGCTAAACGCGAATACAAAGGGTCTTAACCTACGAATACTGTGGAAAAACTTATTATT
>NW_011966829.1:7835-10984 GCF_000949405.1 Vollenhovia emeryi | reverse complement strand
CTGCCTGTATTCCAATTCTCTCTCGAGTGGTAGGGCCTCCACGAAACCGATAATACGACTCAAGGCATCTACATGTGCCATTTTTTGCCCATCTCGGTGGATGATTTTAAATTTATAGTTTTGTAATTTGAGAATCCAACGAGCAATTCTTGGATTAATGTTTGCTTTATTTACTGCATGTACCAAAGCATGGCAATCCGTGATGATTGTAAATTCTAGGCCATATAAATAAATATGGAATCTTTCGATAGTTCTGACAATGGCGAGCATTTCCAATTCGAAACTGTGGTAATTATGTTCCGCTTGGTTAGTAGCTTGGCTGTAGTAAGCCACTGGAGCCCATTGCCCCGACTTTTGTCTTTGTAATAGTATGCCAGCAACTGCTACCGCGCTAGCATCCGTATGGATTTCGGTATCGAAAGATGGGTGATACAGACTTAGCACTGGATAAGAAGTTAATTCATCTTTTAGAGTTTCAAATGCTAGTTGACATTTTTCATTGAAATTAAATAGGGTAGATTTACGCAGGAGGCTATGTAACGGTCTGGCTTTTAACGCGTAATCTTTAATGAACTTTCTGAAATAGTTTGTTAAACCAAGAAATCTCTGAAGTTCTATAACCTTTTTTGGTTGAGGGAAATTTTTAACTGCCTCAACATGTCGTGAACTGAGTGTAATACCGTTAGCTGAAACGATATAACCCAGGTATTCAATGGTCGTTTTCAGAAATAAGCATTTTTTATAATTTAACTGAAAATTGTGTCTTTTGAGTTTAATCATGACTTGTCTCAGAGTGTCCAGATTATCGGTAACTGAGGGAGATGGAATGAGAATATCATCGATATAAACTATAACCTTGTCGTCTCTGATTAACGGTTGTAAGATTTGCACAATTCGTTTTTGGAACTCTGCTGGGGCTTCACAAAAACCGAATGGAAGTCTATTGTATTCAAATTGCCCATCCGGGGTGGCAAAGGCAAAAAATTTAGTAACTTCCGGATGAAGCTTAATATTGTGGAAACCATCTCTCAGATCCAATAGTGTGAAAACATATTTATTGCTTAATCGAGACAAGCAATCTTCAATTAAAGGGAATGGATACTTCTGTTTTATTACTTTACTATTTAATGGACGTAAGTCTACGCATAGACGCATGGATCCATTCTTCTTTTTAACGGGTACAACCCTTGCGCAGTAGGGTGACGCACTAGGTTTAATAATATCTCGAGAAAGAAGGTCGTCTGTAATTTCTCTTATTTTTATGCGCTCGGCCCACGCAAAACGTCTGGGCGCATACGCGTAAACTGACTCTTCTTTCAAAGTAATTTTGACTGTATAGTCATCTTGCACTTGTGCTACCTCGGTATTTTCGACTTCAAGAATTGTAGAGATTAAGTTATCTTTGATAGAAGAGTCAAAATCTATTTCTATTTCTGAAAGACAATTATTTAAATCGCTGGAAGTATCTTCGACCAAGTGTGCGGAAACGATTTCTGAAAATAATTCAGCTCTATTACTGAATTCATTTTTATTTGGTTTAAGAGAAATAGAAATTTCGTGTTTCGTTAAGAAATCACAGCCAATGATAATATCGGTGGTCATCAAGTTATTTTTTAAGACATGCAATTCGATGTCCGTAGTGCAGTGAGGGAAAGCTTTTAAAGTTATGTTTGTAGGAAAATGACCAGCAACCATAATAGGCGAATTATTCAATGCTTTGTATGAGTGACTTGACTCTCTAAGAGAAATCGAACTTGAGTCAAAATTTTTGTCAAATGCTAACGCGCCAATAAAAGAGATCGGACTACCAGTATCAATAAGGGCAGACAAAGTACAGGGATCATTATTAATTTTTATCACCTCGACGACAGAGCTTCCAGTGATTATTTCTTTACCGGTATCGTTTCGCACGCACGCAACCACAGCAGACAGCTCCTCTGGCGGCTTCTCCACCACGGCAACTGAAGCAGACTGTAACGGCTGGGTAGATTTTTGCTCTTTCTTTTTTAACTTCGGGCAGTTGATCCTGATGTGGTCTTTGCCATGGCAGTAGACGCAATGTAGATCTGGTTTGGTATTCTTCTGATGTTGTATGGACTTCTCAGGGGAATCGTCTGACCTTTTTGACTTGTCGTATCTTGAGTTCGAATCCTTGGATTTTTCGAACTTGGGGTTGGTGGGTTGATATCTTCGAAGAAGATCTCCACATCCTTCCGTGATATTCTGCATTTCCATAAGGAACTGATCAACAGAATTCACTCGTAAAGCGAGTGCACTACTTCTTAAAGAGATATTATTGATCCCGTTGATGAGCAATTGAATAGAGTCAGAATCTCCACAACTCAGGGTACGCATTAATGTCAACTTGTCCATGGCGTAATCCTGGAAGGACTCCGTGGTCATGTTCCACTTTCTAGCTTCGACTCTCTGCATCACCACGTTGAAGTGTACTATTCTCTTAAAACGACCGAGAATAGCAGCTTTAAAACAGGACCAGGAACGGTTTACAGTACCTGTGCTCAAATCGAACCAACGACGTGCTGTCTTGGTCAATTTGGCGGTGGCTGCTGACAGCTTGACCACATCTGAGAAATTGTGGATTTCTGCTACACTTTCTATCTTCTCGATCCACAGTGTCACGTCCTCGTCTTCAGCACCAGCGAAAGTGGGAATCTGCGACATCAAAAACTTGGAGTGTGCTGTCGATGCCGACGAAATTTCTGTAACTTGATGATTGTCCGTCAGCTGTTGAACCTGTGGCGTAGGCAGTGTAGCGGTTAGACTTGTTTGAGTTTGGCCTTGGGCGATATTCCCTGATTAATGGTAAGGGATGCGAACAGCTGTTGCAGTAATTGTTGCTGCTGCAACATTTGTTCGCGTTGAAACTTCATCTCCGTCATTAATGAATGGATTTGAGTTAACTGTTCTTTTGATGAACCATCTTGATTATCACCGCTAGGGGAGCGTATACTTGAATCGAATGGGAAAATCTCGGGTGGGTTTCTAATCAGCGAAGTGTTACCTGTAGCTGATCCCCCCGGTAAATTGGGATCACCGCTAGCTTCTTGAGAATGGATGTTCTTTCGCACTAAATAATCGATGACGGCATCCGTCCATCGGCTACGATCCTCGGTGGGGAGTTTAATTCC
>NW_011966829.1:5708-7587 GCF_000949405.1 Vollenhovia emeryi | reverse complement strand
AGCACTATATAAATCTTCGAGTGTCCGATAAATATTGCGCGCGACCGAGTTCAATATTACGGTTGTTTATTTTCACTCGGCACGAACCGGTTACGCGGAAGGCAATGGCGGCACAGAGAAGAGATAGAGAAGAAGAAAAAAAGAGGGGGTGGAATATGCCCGGGCAGCTAGACAATATGGCCGCCTTCTAAGGCACGTGTTCCGCGCGTGTCCAAAATGGCTATATGTTATTCTGGTCAACGTTCCGCGACGGTAAGACGCGTGAACGACCTTTAACGTTATGCCTACCAACGTCCCGCAACGAAAAGACACGGGGCGGTTGTTAACGCCCGACGCTTTTTAGTCCGCGTGGGCCTACCGGTCACTGCGCGAACGTTGAAATTTCCGCCCACGACCGAACGTTATTGAACGACGCACTTAATGCGACGCGTGAAACGGTATGAATGCCGTTAAAAATGTCCCAGTGAAACAGGTACCGACGCACCACCTGTGGCAGCCGCTGACGCAGACACGCGATAACACGGTCACCACCGCATAGAGACGCGTGGAACAGTGACTGTCGCATGAATACTACCAAACAGCAACCGACACAAAAAGGCGATAACGCGATAACTAATTGGGTACGTGAGAACACTCTATCACACGTGGCGAGTGGAAAAACTTGAGGCACTGCCGAATGCGATGAAACAGCCGTCGACGCGGTAACACGGAAAACCGCGACTGGCGCACCCCGGTCAGAGCCAAACGTATGTGAGAACAACGGTTCTTTGTCTCTTGAACACGCCAAACACTCGCGCTCGTGTATCCCACTTCTGAAGCTGTAAGGCTCGTATTAGATCCGGAAGGTAACCAGGATCGACTAAGGAAAGCCTTGGTGTCAGGATAGCCCGTGGGGAGGAGAAACCGCGGTCGGTGTAGGCGCGAATAACGAGACTTCGTTGCTTGAAACAATCTTATATTTCACTGTCCGTATATCACTCGCCACGTGTCGTGTCGTTCTGTCTAGCTCTCCCTTAACCCGGCAGGAGAGTCCCCACTCGCGGGGCTCCGCCAATCAGACAATATCGTGCCGACAGGAAGCAGGGCGCACGCATGCCTTGGCGCTGCCGTCGGTAGCGCAGCCAATCGCTGCCGAAGTAGCCATTGCGCACGCAGGCTACTTCCGGTATAATCCGCGGTGAAGTAAGGTATCACCTTACATACGAGACACTTGATTCCCTGTAATCCGGTTAATACGGCATTCATTACTCTTTGAAACGTAGCTGGTGCGTTTTTTAGACCAAATGGCATTCTATTATATTCGTAATGCCCATGTGGAGTGGAAAATGCTGTTTTCTCCTTATCAGCTTCCTCCATTTTTATTTGGTGATATCCCGAAGCTAGATCCAGCGTCGAAAAATATTTTGCATTTCCCAACTGATCTAATATGTCCGTCATGTTTGGTATCGGGAACGAATCGCCTATTGTCAGGTCGTTTACCTTTCTAAAATCGACCACGACTCGTAGTTTCGGTTTTCCTGAGGCGTCTGCTTTCTTCGGGACCACTAACAGTGGCGCATTCCACTGACTCGTGCTATGTCTTATTATGCCGTTTTTCAGCATTTCTTGCACTTGTCGGTCTACCTCCTGCTTGTGCTTTTCCGGTAGGCGATATGGTCGCACGTTGACCGGGGAGCTATTTGTCTGTGTAGCAATTTTGTGCTTTACAGCTTCCGTACAAGTCAGAGGTTCTCCGTTTATGTGAAATACATCATTGAAATTTTCGCAGATTTCGACAATGGTTTTCCTTTCCTCGGCATTCAAATGTTCGGTGCGCAATAGTCTACTTATCTTTTCACTGCGCGATATGTTTCCGGCACCTTTGCTAACCTGCGCTGAA
>NW_011966829.1:0-4133 GCF_000949405.1 Vollenhovia emeryi | reverse complement strand
GTCTTTCAGTCCCAGCTGAAAATTTTGTAAAGCTTGTTGCTTTATCGATTCTAGAATGCCTTGCTTAACTCCTGGCGGGTGATTGCTTTCCTCTACCATGGATTCGAATAGCTCGTTGGCTAGTTTTTCGGTTCTCAGGCCGAATTCTTGAGCGCTTTCTCCGCTCCTTTGCTTTAGCGTATTGAAGTCAAGTTGCAAGTGCGTAGTGCTCTTCTTACTCTGATAGCACACGACTAATTCTTCTTTTAATTGGTCAAAGTCTCTAATCTCTCTAGTACGAAAATCTGTCAAGGCTCTGCCTTTCAATTTGGTGTATAATACGCCTTCTAATAGTGCTCCTTCGTCGAGTGGATCGATACTTTTCACCGCGTAAGTTACGACACGTAAAAACTCCTGTAGTTTGCTTGAGGTTCCATCGAACGGGGGAATCGAGTTTCGTGCTTCCTTTAGGGACATGTATCTTCCGTTCGTGTTTCGTTCTCCCGGCTGACCGGAATATTGTGCAGTCGGCGTCAATTGGTTCTGTGATAGTATGTCATCGTCACGTCTGCTTGTGTTTTTTATCACTGTCCGTCCCGGGTCGCGTATTCGTTCGCGATCTTGGATTTTACTTATCTCTATCCGCATGTCGCGTATTACGCTTACTAATTCGGACACTGTAGCTCGTATATCGTCGTTTTGCGCGGTGGGCAATACTACCCCGCTTTTAAACGGTGTACTGTCTCTGTTAATCCCGGCTACTAACCCTAACGCTTCGTCTATTTTTTGACCTACTGCGTTCGGATCCGTTCCTACCGCGTGCGCCATGTCCCGTTGTTCTTTTGAATCGGGTTTACCAGTCGCGATTGACTTTAATACGGACTCGTGCCTATTTACTAGGCTATATGCCGGACTGCTTTCCGGTTCCGTATCGGAAATCAAAATCACTGTGGGCGAAGTCGCAATTTCCTGATTGGGTACTTCTGTGGCGTCGGAGTCTGACTCCTCGCTTGTGTAGTACTCCTCTAAATTTCGGCGGACACGGTTTCGTCGATTTCGCGGTATGCGTTTGACCGTATGTGAATTTCGCGGATTTTCGTTCGCTTTTCGGGCTGCTTCGCTTAACAGCCTCCACGAATCAATTTCGCGCGGTGTCGCAGGGCCACTCCCTGACATCTACTTTTATTTGTTTCGGCAATTTCGCTCGCTTTTACAAAGGTCTTAATACGACTTACATTAGACGCATGTTGATTTCTCGATCAATCCTGCTGTCGTAGTTCAGTGCCGCTCGGGTGTCGGCTGGTTGAGGCTGGTCAGGGCTGCTTCTCCGGTTTCCCTCGGCGTTATCGCTCGTCGGCTGCTACCGTCGGCTGCTACCGGGTGTCCGTGTCGTTCGCAGTCCTCCGTTAGTCCTCGTTATCTTCACTCAGCTGTTCCTTGGTCCTCTGAGGCAGTGTTCTCGACTCAGTTTTTCACAATCCCAGTACCGCTGCCACCACTTTTGTTGCCGCGCCGTTCCGTGCGCGGTGTATTTTCCTTCTTACTCGCTCCGGAGGTGTTCTCTGACGAGAACCGAAGGGGTTCTTTGATGGGATGTGGCTGGTCGGAGGTCACTTCACGAAGGCACCGTTGAATCTCACAGATTAACTTTATTTACTGAGTTTTACAAGATTGGTTGACGGCAGGCCGAAGGCCTGACGGACAAGTGTTTAACGCGTACAGTACGTTATCGGATACGCGATAGTGACAAATGCCTCGATCTCGGGCTTTCCTCCGGTTTTAAACCCGATGATCGAGGCGTCAGCGTTCTCGGCACTCGATCGAGGTTTCTCGGTACTCGATCGAGGTTATGCGTAATCGGGTCGAGAACGTGCTGACTTCTTCTCCGAATTTAATTAGGTTGCGCGGTCGGGCTTTTGTGGCTCGATCGCCCAATATGCTTACGCTAGTGTTATTCTAATTGCAGTAATACTGCTTGAGTGCCCTCGTTACCTCTTTCGGCAATCGGGGCACAACAAGACAATTGTAAACTGTTTCGTTTTCCACGGAAGACTGATAAAAGATTTGGCATTTGGATAAGAAATAGCGGTAAGTAAAAATACAAAATTGTATATAAGTAAAACACTTAATCGGAAAAATTACACTAGTAAAAATTTCCATTAGAAACAGTCAGAAACAGATAGAACTTGTATACGACATTTAACAGCTTCTAACGGAATGCTGTCTGATCTAACTGCAAGCTTCATGAGAAGATTCAATTTCTATCCGCTTCTATAAGCAGCACTGTTGTATCTGC
This sequence comes from Vollenhovia emeryi, assembly GCF_000949405.1. Lineage (NCBI taxonomy): Eukaryota > Metazoa > Arthropoda > Insecta > Hymenoptera > Formicidae > Vollenhovia > Vollenhovia emeryi. Next base: position 1,858 of record NW_011966829.1, on the reverse strand, counting down.
AAATGCAGACAGAAAATGTAACAGCGTATATCTGCATCTAATGGAAATTTATCGGCATATCAGTATCTATAAGCTTTTGCAATAGAAAATCCTGTCCGTTCCCGTGTAGAAAAATTAATAGGGTACTAAGTAGGACCCGATTACTTTTCCTTAATATTAATGTGGCCCTGTTAGGTACACATTACAAGGACCCTAAGTAGTATGTAACAATTATTTTTTCGGGACCTAATAAGAAAATATTATAGGGGCCCTATAAGGAAATTATCGAGGCCCTATAAGGAAATAGTACCGGGGCCATATAAGGAAATATTATCGGGACTCTATAAGAAAATATTACTAGGAATTTTAAGAAAATTTTATCAGGCCCCTTTTTCAATATACAGGGAGAGTCAGAACGACCTTTTATCATTAAAATTACATAATCTTGAGTGAATTCTGAATCACTTTCCTCTTGCAAACTTTATCCGAAGCTTACTTTTCAAGCTATAAATTGAATATAATAAATTGATATAAATCATGATTTATATCAATCATGATTTATATCAATTGAATATATTATATTCAATTTATATCTTGAAAAGTAAGCTTCGAATAAAGTTTTGCAAGAGGAAAAAGTGATTCAGAATTCACTCAAGATTATGTACTTTTTATGATAAAAATTGTTCTGACTCACCCTGTATAAATAATGTAAAATAGGATATCTGCCATAATTTCGAGTTTATTACAGGTCACATAATTAAATAAAACGATGATTATTATTGTAGCAAATATATTTTTTAGTAAAATTGAAAAATATAAAGTTTTAGAAGACAGCAGATCTCGTGATATAATACATAAAGACACAGAAAGACGCAGTGAACTTGGTAAAAAAAAAAAGGTACTTTTGTGCAAACATGTATGATTACAAATGATATTTGTGATGATCCTAGAAGTTTCTGGACAAAAAACAAGTACGACATGGCTATAACAAAATAAAAAAACATTGTTTGTCATTGCGTTATGAATTAGAGTGAGCTTTTCACTGCATCATATTCTGTGTGCAACATGGAATAACAAGAAGTGATCGAATCAGTTTTTTTATGAGGAATATCGCCATATATCATTTTAAAAAATGCTTTTTAAAACAAGAAGATCGTGCTCATCACGCTGTGTAGTCCATTTATCAATATTTATCAGTATAATTAGATTGATATTTTTTTTATAGACTTTATAAAAGTACTTGTATTAGATTATAGGCACCTAGTTTTGGAATAAAATTATAAAAACATTAATAGATTTATGGATGAATGGATAAAACAATCAAGCCACAGTGTCACAATGCAAAATATTTGTTACTTTTAATTTTAAACCTTTATTTAGCCGAGAACCTTTAAAAATTGTTCTCGGCTTTCGTTCTATTCAGTAGGAATATGAGCGGTGAAATGCAAAAGCTTCTTTGAAATTTCTATTTTTGTCGTCGACTCATTCTAATACTCAATAAGCCTCTCATCCATAAATCTATTAATTTTTCATAATTCCATTAGAAAAGAGGTGCATAGGATTAAATACTTTCGTACAATGTTGAGTAATTATATATGTGATAAATGGTGAGACATCAGTATATAGATCTTATATACCAAGTTATACATGTATATAATATTTTGAATACTTATTACTGTACACATTACTGCATAGCTAAATTATAAATTATTGCACTTGTTTAGTTTAAAATATTATTAAAATAATTGTTAATATTAAAACCTGCAGTAATAAAATAAATTATACATTTTATGTGATGTAATAAGTATTTAAAATAATGTGTATAAATATAATATAATACTCGAAATGAGAAATATTAAGTTAAACTAAAATAACATAA
>NW_011966828.1:30398-37006 GCF_000949405.1 Vollenhovia emeryi | reverse complement strand
GAGAGAGAGAGAGGGGGGGAGGGAGGAGGAAAAGAGAGATATATATGTTGTCACGCCTTTTTCAATATTCGCCGGGCGCGACGAAGAAAGAGGCGGCTTCGGCGGCCGATTCGCGGCCGTCGCCGTTCCGGGCCGATCGCCGGAACGGACGCAAAGAACGAAGGCAAAGTTGGGCGCCAGACGCGCTCGCGGGCGGCGTCGAGTTAATACCGCGAGACGGCTCAAAGCACGGAAACCGCGGCGTCGATCCGCTCGACGCGCGCCGATAATCCGCCTCCTCGACGCGACAAGGGCCGGCTGCTCGTTACTGTCGGTAGAGTGGCGGGGTCCCGTAATGAGCTAGTTTACACCGTGAATTTAGGCCACGACCTATACCTTATATTCAACCCAAACACGATAGGTCGCGACGATGTAAACAGTTGCGATCTCGCTTGGGTCAGGTCTCTTTTTCGCGTGCCCTGACCTAAATTAGGTCACACAACGTAACGCGTGTAAACGCAGGTGACCTAAAGATCGCCTAAAGTGCAGAGTGTACCAATAGAGTGTACCACTGGTAGATGGCTCTGCGTTTACAAGTTTTTGTGCGAAAATTGAATAAGGTTAACGGCTCGACCGCTCGACATCGACAATAAATATATTTCAGAGTACGAGCAGATTAATCCGTTCAAATAAGTTCCCGTTATTGAGCATGACAGCTTAAAACTTGCTGAAAGGTATCGCTCTCTCAGCAAAATAATATATATACACTGAAAAAAATAATCGGGTAAAGACAACCAAGTGTCGGAGTTGCGCAAATTTAGTTGCACAAACTGGTATCGAGTCAAATTGACTAAAATTCGAATTAGTTCTACAATGTGACGTAGTTATTTGTACTCTAAAATTTAGTCAACAGTAAAAGGTTAACTGAACTCAAACATAGTTATATGTACAATGTATAATGTTGTTTGAACTACCAGAATTATAGTAACTTTACCTGTGTTTGGAGGGTCAAATCAAACTGACAATAAGTACATTGAATTCATTATTTGGATAATTAGACAACATCTGCGTAATAGCAGAGAGAAACCTGAGAGCGGCCATCCCGGCGTTTTGCCTGTTACCGTTTTCGCTGGACTGATTCCAGCGCTTTACGCCCATTTCCAATTTTGGAACTATTCCGCTACACCCATTTTCAAGTACTGCCGATAAAGTCTCCACTTGGTGCGTGTCCGTGGTTGTATTCCGTGCTGCATGCATGAAATGTCGGTAACAGGAGAGTGTTATTGATTTTTCGTAACGGGAGCGAGCGAGAAGGTATACTTATAACCTTCTCGCTCGCTCCCGTTACGAAAAATCAATAACACTCTCCTGTTACCGACATTTCATGCATGCAGCACGGAATACAACCACGGACACGCACCAAGTGGAGACTTTATCGGCAGTACTTGAAAATGGGTGTAGCGGAATAGTTCCAAAATTGGAAATGGGCGTAAAGCGCTGGAATCAGTCCAGCGAAAACGGTAACAGGCAAAACGCCGGGATGGCCGCTCTCAGGTTTCTCTCTGTTTCTATAGTCAAAGGTTAAGCCTATCACACAATGTCAGGCAACAGGCAACAGGAACAGGGAATAGAATTTCTGACGCGTTGGATTGGTTGGAAGAAAATTTTCAACGAATCCAACGCGTCAAAAATTCTATTCCCTGTTCCTATTGCCTGTTGCCTGGCATTGTGTGATAGGCTTTAGACCAGGCAAAGTGGAGGCAACTAGCAGTCCATGCAAAGGATTATATAGGCCCGGTTTCACCAACGCGAGTTAATCTAATCGGTCGGTTAACTTAACAGGGTGCCAACATAAAACTTCTTTAGTAACCTATTTTCTTGGTTAATAAAGAAGTTTTATGTTGGCACCCTGTCAAGTTAACCGACCGATTAGATTAACTCGCGTTGGTGAAACCGGGCCATAGTCAAAGGAACCTACGCAAGTTAGTTACTGTGGTATCAACTTTGTAACTAGAAATATAGCTAATTCGGAACGCACCCACTGTGCTTGCGCCGCGCCTTGTCGTGTAAACGAGCCTATAATCTTTGGTCTTACGCATGCGTAAAAATTTAGTTTACCCATCGTTTCTATTTAGGGCTATATTAGCTATACGTTGCATTACTTCTCCATGTGTATCTCAACTTCCTTCGAATATCTTGTAGAAAATATTGTTTTGCATTAAAAATGATATTTGTACTACGACCGCTGTATCTATTCTATATGAAGCAAAGAAAGTGTGCACCAATAAGCCACTTAATTAAGCTATCTAATCATAAAATTCACACATCTAAAGGTTAGTATATAACTTTTTATTTTTTCTATTGAAAAGAAAAAACTAATTTAATTGCTATTGCAAGAGTCATATCTGTTGGACAGAGATTTTACAGAAATCTGCCTTTGTTAAAAATTTTTTTTATTGTCCAAATGGCACGGAAACAGAAAAGAGGTTAAAGGTCTACCATTTCATAACCATTTCTGTAAGATATCTCATATTTCGCAAGTCAGGAATGTAACATCTCGTACCTTGTGTGAGCGTGAATGATTAACAAAAGTCCTGGTTTGATCCTCACCCCATATATAACCCGATAAGGGAAAATGAGAGAATTTAAACAAAAGACTCGAGAGAGAATATTAAATGTTCAAAAGTGCTGTAACAAGAAGCTATGTGCTAAAAAATAGCTCATATGACTAAAAAGTTCAAGTTTGAGATATTTAGCTCTACTTCATCCAAAAGGAGTTTAAAAGTTTGTATTCCATTCGAATGATTGAAGTGGCAAATGTCTGCTCAGTTTCTACTGCCATTCTGATTGACTTACATCAATAGATTTTGCTGGCAAAATGCAAACCTAATTTTGATACTAATGTAGATGTCAATCTGATAAAAATCTTTGATTAAATCGATTGTAAATCTGCTAGTATACCATTGACATTTCTCTTACTAAATGCTATATGTAAATTGACTAATGAGTAGAGTTTCAATATGAATATTTTTTACAGTTATGTCTCATGGCGAGTACGAAATGCAGGACCCTAAAACGCCAGCTGATATGTAGGTAAAATACATATTCTTACTTCATATAAGACTTTTGAAGTGGATAAATTTTTTAAACTAATTTTATTCAATATAAAATTGATAACGTGTTAAAACTTTCTAATCTCAGCATGAATCATATTTTATCTTCCAAGGAGATGAAAGGGATAATTTTTAAAGTCATCTGTTTTTACAAGAGATAACACAAATTTGCTTGAAACTTTCAACAGTGATGAAACAATTTTATAATAAATATAATAATTTCTCGCTGATTAGAGCTTTACTCGTGTTAAATTCCATGAATCCTTGTTATTGATTCTATTAAATACCATTAATAATATAATTTATTGTGGCGACATTGTGTTAAGTTTCTAATTGATGTTTGTCAGATAATCACTTCTCTTTCCAGAGTTAATGTTACTTTTATTGACAAAACGGGCAAGAAAGTTAAAGTAAAAGGGAAAGTAGGAGATAACATACTTTATCTGGCTCATAGATATGAAATTGACATTGAGGGAGCATGCGAAGCTAGTCTAGCATGTACTACTTGTCATGTATATGTACACCATGATTACCTGAACAAGCTTCCAACTCCTCAAGAAACTGAGGACGATCTGTTGGATTTAGCACCCTTCTTGAAGGAAAATTCTAGGCTAGGTATATTGCATTTATCTTTCCTACTGTTAAAATGTTTTTATAAATATTTATTAATGTAACTGTTCCTCAATATATAATAAAATGCTGTGTATTCTCTTGCTTCATGTCTTCATGAATAATTATTATTTAAAAACTCTATGTACATTTAGCAGAAAAAAGCCCAGAGTCACCACTAGTTATATATAACTCATATGAATAATTTATTATTTTTAATCTAGATGTTATTTTTTACATTAGTTATAATCCGTTTAATTTAAATACATTAATTTAATTTAAATACAATAAATAAGGCAGTTGGGAATATCTCTCACTGTATAACAAGTGTTTTGAAACCATTTGCAATTATTTCGATTTGATGTCTTGTTCATACTTTCGCTTTTAATAAGAATGCAAACTTAGTATTGTAAAATTCATTTATTACTAAAAGTAATAATCAACATTGATTATTATTAAACGCAATCTTCTTTGAAAAATATTTTTGTCACTCTATCTGCTATTCAGCTTGCAAATATTATATGTTATATTCTAAATAGATAAGAAACCTTTGCTTCTAGTTTTGTGTATGTGTACGTTGTGAGGAATAAAAGAAGCTTTAACATATAATATATAGCTTCATGAACATGGATAAATAATCTTGTTTTTATTTATAGGTTGCCAAATAATTTTGAAGAAGGAACTAGATGGCATAGAGCTAGAATTACCTAAGGCGACCAGAAATTTTTATGTAGATGGACATACCCCTACTCCACATTAGAAAAATTTTCGTTTTTTATTAAATCAGCCTAAGTAAACACTTACAAATGTAAATATTTATAATATCGTTTATTTGTAAACGTATTTTGTAATAAATAGCGTTACTAAAGTTCAATATGTGATCTGTTGTTCGAGCATTGTCACACATTAGATTATATGTGTTAGATTCAACAACTTATTCGTTGGTCTGCCACTCGATTTAACAGTGTAAACTAGGTCATACTATAGTTCTGACCGTACGTGTGCCGTATGTGTCTTCGAGGAAAAAGTTATGAGTAAGTTATGTTGTTAATAGACTAATAATAAGAATATTGTCATTTTTAAGCAGTTTAAATGTATTTCGGACAATATTTACTATAAATCATCTTTCACCAAACGACTTCTGGTGGACCTCTAGGGAGGTCAAGGCCATTGACATTTTCCATTGCTTTATTAAAGAGTTATTAAAAAAGAAGTTTCATAAATGCTATCACGAGACACGGTAGTATCTCACACCAAGTATAATAGAAGCGTAGCTAGAATCTCGCGCGCGAAACCGATCGTGTGTAGTTTACGCGAGTACCCGGGTTGACAGGCTCTCAGATTTTCGGTTCTCAACAACGGCTGATTCGACGAAAAGTTTTTATTTTTCTCCTACGTGCCCAATGAGTGGAGATATTGCAATGCAAAATTCGAGTTGCTAAATCTTAATGTCTCGATTACACAACCCCACAAAAAAATTTGTCTGGGTCTAAAGCCTCGTCTACAATTACCCAGATAGCAAAATGATGCAAACTTTGTGCAAAATTTGTAACAAACTCGAGCACGCCTTTGTAGCAAAATTGGAACAAGGTGTGTCCGGATTAAGCTTAGTTTTTGCTGACAAAGGGTGTCTCTCAAGTATGAAAACATATTTTTCGCAAATAACATAAGAAGCCTTGATTTACACGGCACGACAGCAAATTTGTGGCAAAAACAGGGCAAACCTTGCCATGCACGGCGTGACAGCAAATTTGTAACAAGAACAGGGCAAACCTTGCGATGCACGCCATGACAGCAAATTTGTGACAAGAACAAAACATATAATAAAAATAATAAAATTAATGCAATTTTAACTAATAAAATTCATTTAGAAAAAATTTTAAATGTACAACCCGAGCAGAAATTTCAGTAGGGTCCTGGTAGGGGCCTAATAAGGATGCCTTAATGCCTGGTCAGGCACTCATTAGGCAGCCCTGACAGGGCCCTGACCGTAAAATATGTAACGTCGAGAATTAAAATTACCTGATCAGGTTTTCCTTATCAAGACCTCATGACTTGCCCTTTGTCGCGCCTTACAATTTCTAATAGGGGGTGGGTAGGCTTCCTATTCAAAAATTCTTAAACTAATTTTTAAATTGTGTTAAATTACGTAGTCATCAAAAGTATATTCAGGTTATTGAAGTTTATCCATGATCCAGACAACTCGCTGTCGCATCATATCGGCTCGCCTCTTATACTAATACGGGATGATTTTTACATACGAGAAAGACTAACGCGCGGTCGCCACGTCGCGGCAGTATGTGGTACTAGTGCTATCTATTCAAGTTAACGTTTATCAAATTCTATGAGGCAATCAGGCGTACCGGATCAGGCACCACACATTTGCTGTCATGTCGTGCGTATATCAAGGCTTTACCCATTTTTGCCACAAATTTGCTGTCATGCCGTGTATATAAAGGCTTGTCATGTTATTTGCAAAAAAACAAACTTTATCTTAACATTACGTGATTTGTTGCCATATTGACATAAAATTTCTGTTACATGGTGAATAGCATTATTTGATGCTCCTTTTGTGCGTAAAATTTATGGACAAGTTTTTCTATCATTTGCAGCATCCTGTGACGAAAAATTTTGCCACAAATTTGTTCGAAACTTTTTGACACAGCAAAACAAAACAAATGTTTTCAGATTATTGTTGTAAAAATTGAAGCAAAGCTTGCCGTAAAGCTATGACAAAACATGATTTTAGCATGCTTGGTTATCTCGGAATAGTCGCACAGGTTGTGTCGCATGTCGTGAGTAATAATGTCGCAGGAAAGTTTGTCGCATGTCGTAAGAGTGTCGCTGAACGAGTGTCTACAATAGTCGCAAAGATTCGCGATAGCGTCAAATCGATTGCAGCCACAA
>NW_011966828.1:17369-21991 GCF_000949405.1 Vollenhovia emeryi | reverse complement strand
GCTATATTAGCAAGATTACATATCATAAATATATCAGAGACATACTTTTGTTGCTGACATTCTGTAGTACAGGTAACATACATGTATGTTACTTGTTACATAACTCGTGATACTTGCTATTATGTATTTTATACATATATGTTACATTACTGTGTTTGCTGGGTACATACATTAGAGAACTAATCTAATAAAAAATGATTAGTTTATTTGTTCCTAGAGGATTCGAATCTCCTATATCAAAGATGCAAACTATCAAATATTTAATATAAAAACTTAGCCGGATATTTTGCCGGATACTAATGAAATCCGGCTATCCGGCAGGATAATAATAAAAGGACCGGATAGGCCGAATACCGGATATTTGCCGGATATCCGGCACATCCCTAGTATAGTAAGTGTTGTACATCAAAGTAATATACAATAGAGTGAGATACGTCGTAATTGAAATGAATGATTAGTTAGCTTTTACGTCCTATATCGTTGTAGTCGTGGAAGATCAAGTTCAGCCATCTTTTACAACAGGCTTTACAATCGGAAATGCTAGTTTAAAACTGTGTTTTACAACACTGTACAACCGCTAACAACCACGTTTACGCAATTGTAGAATAGCCTTTACTCCTGGTCCACAATCTTGCTTTAAGTAAGTTGTAAGCCTTAAGCCGTAAGAAATCAACCAATCACAGGCATATATTCCCCTCACTCTCGCCTGTGATTGGTTCATTTCTTACGGCATAAGGCTTACAGCATATACTCTTATTTTAAACCTCTAATCCCAATTTAGAGGGTTTCACAGTAATTCTACATGTCATCGAATCCTAGGAAACTCAGTTTCATGTGAGTACAAGTTGTAGAACTTTTATACGAAGCACGTATAGCTGTACCCTCCCCGCCTGTTAATTGCTTCTAAGCAGTCGCGAGTACGAGCGAGTCTCCTTCTTTCTTGGAGATTGTCAGGCGGGGAAAAACCAAGAAGAAAGTGTCTGTGGAGGTGGCTTCGGGTGATGGTGTTACGGGGCCACCTATTATAAAAACAATAAGATAGTGAAGATGGAGTAGTCATCATCGTCTGACGTTTCGCGTCCTGTGTCCTGGCAGATTGTTCGGCCTGCGACGGTGCGTGTGTTCGGTTGTCGTGACTCCTCCGGCATGGACTTGCTACAAGTGGCGAGGAGCAAGATACAATGTCGGAGATCGGGGTCCGATCAACTGATTTAGAGTGCAGCGCGAGGATAAGGGTTTTGTCATCCGGGTTATGGGCCCAGATGCAGCTGCTGGTGCGGACCACTTAAGCTGCAGGCTCGTGGAGGTTCTCGGGGGGGGACGCCCTTGTGTCTCGTCCGGCGTCCCGTAGCGAGATTATTTTAACAGGTTTTGACGACTCTGTTGTCGAAGCGGATGTGAGGACAGCTTTCCGAAAGCACGGTGAGTGTTCCGATTCCGAGATTCAAATTGGTTCACCGCGTCGCATGAGGAACGGACTGAGGACTGTATGGGTGAGGGGTCCTTCCCATATTGCGGCCGACTTGGTTGCGGCGGGTCATATTGACCTGGGTTGGACTTCCTCGGCCAGGGTGGAATCGCTGGATGATCGGCCAGTGCAGTGTTTTAAGTGCTGGCACTTCGGTCATACCAGACGCAAATGTATGACTACAGTGGACAGAGCTTCCGCCTGCTTTAAGTCTTCTTCTAGTTTATTGGCTCCCGGCTCACTCACTGAGCCGATACGGCCACGACGAACCAATAGTCTTGATGGTGTAAATATCTTATCGAGGGAGAAACCGCTGAGGACATTGTGGTATACAGATTTGCAACATTACTGGGCATTACTAGGGCATTTTTTGGGCATTACGTCTTGCTGGGGTATTATAAAGATAAAATAAGATAAAATAAGATACAATAAGATAAAACAAGATAAATGAAATAAAAGAAGATAATAAGATAAAGTAATGCCCACTGGGCATTAGTGGGTATTGGTGTACAAGATTTTGGTCAGCGGTTTCCCCCTCGTATCTTATCGTGTAATCACGTTTTTGATGTCACACAATGCAGAGGCCCAACTAGCGGACCTCGCGCGGGATGATGCAATCCCTATTAGATCCTGCTTTAGGTGCGGCCAGTGAACTCTATACATACTGGAATGAGTGATCTATTGTTCTGGCTGTTGCCGAGAGAGAGGTGCGTTTGGGTGAATCCTTGTCTCCTTCTAGTACTACCTGATTGGATAGTCGCATATAAATGACGAGAAGAAGGGCGTCACTTATATGCGATTATCTAATCAGGTCTTACTAGAAGGAGACAAGGATTCACCCAACGCACCTCTCTCTCGGCAACAGCCAGAACTACAGATCACTCATTCCAGTATGTATAGAGTTCACTGGGTGCGGCAAGGACGGCCATAAGAGCTCAGCGTGTGGCAACGCTGTTTCATGCGCCATCTGTAGGGACCTTGGGTTTTCTTGTGCCCATCGACTGTGTGCGAGGCTCTACGCGGCCTGAACAAGGCGCAGCGTTAAATGTCACGTAAAAAATAACAAATGCGATTTATGTAACTTTTATATAGTACATTTATGTAACTTCCATATAATACATTTATTTCTTATACATATATGGATTGTGATACATATCTTTTTTTTTAATTACAATTATATATGATATTAACATAACACATTTATGATATAATGTATTTGCGAATTAAAAATCTGAATCCTCGAATTTGTAACATTTATACGTGAATAGTGATGAAACGTTTTAAACATTTGTACCAGCAAAAAGTTTGAAAACTATCCTGTGTTGTCACAAATATTTAAAATGTTATACTCCAGACAGGCACCTTACAATTAAACATTTTCTCAGTTGAGTACTACATTTTGTCTTTGTGAGTAAACGAAAAATAAATTTAAAAATTTTCAAACTTATTCTTTGTTTACTCATAAATGTAAATGTATGCTTAATACACCTATAGGACATCCCGAAAATAATAATCTTACAAAGATTAAAAACAGAAATTTTTTCTGCAACACAAAATTCTATTCTTTTTACAATTAATGATATTGTAAATTCATTAATGGGTAATTAAGCGTTCCGGAAGAATTTTTTGAAGCTTATTTAAAACTACATTGTATTTGCAGTGTACATACAAGTTTAATTCATCAAAAACAATGTTTCATTCAATTAAATACTATTAATACTCAAATATTGTTAGCGTTTTCAATCAGGAAAGTATCTACCCTTGGTATTTATGTACTATAACGAACCACCCTCAAATCTCGATGACCTTGACATATGTTGTCATGGTCATGACCCTGAGTGACCCATGTGGAATCGTATTCATATGTATTACAAAGTACATGCCTAGATGGGAAGACTGATATAAGATTTAGAGTCCATCATTTTTCTCGAAAACTATCACTCGTACAGTAAAAATGAATAGGACATAAAATGTATATTTTTCGAAGAGATCTACAACTTTTGTTTAAAACATTTTTCAAATTTTTTTATATTTGGCGAGATAAATATTAAAACTATAATCGTTAAACACTTTTTATTAATAACTTTTTAACAAACACCGGCCGACGGCTAAGCCTCCTTGAATGTCACTCAGGGTCATGACCATGACAGCATATGTCAAGGTCACCGAGATTGGAGTATTGGTCCGTTATAGTACATAATTACCCTTCCCTTTCTTTCGGTTCAAAAATCTAATAAGGTTTTAATATTTCCCGACAAAGCAATGTAGGATATTCTATGTCCTTCTAGATTTGCATTTCGTTTTGTATCTTTTCTATTTACTTTCTTTCACAACATACATACACAAAAAACACGCAACATAAACAACATACTTTTGTGGACAAAAAAAATGGCAAAGAGAAAGAGAGGAATAAGCGATGTTTGTAACACATTTCTCTTTCTCTCTTCGCCGTTGAGAAAAGATAAGAGAGAGGAAAGAAACAAAGCGTTATAGATATACTTTTCCTTTCCTCTTTACTCTCTATTATCTTTCCTTTCTCTTATGTTTTTTTCTTATTCCTTCCTCTCTTCATTTAGAAAAAAAGCAGAAGGGAAATTAGAGAAAACAAACGTGTAAATTGTTTCCTTTAATTTCATTTCTGTTTTTCTTTCTGGCTTTGCTACCTTTTGCTTTCATTCTTTCTCCACTTCAGCTTTTTGTGTCTCATTCATATCCTTGTGGAGTTTGCATGATAGTTTGATGATATCACCTTTTTTGTATCACTATCATCAAACTATCATACACATTTTTGTTTTATTTCTATATTATTAAGGCTGGTCTACAATACATAGAGTAAACTGTAGTAAGGAGTAGAAGTAAGGAAATAAATCAATTTTATTTCTTACTCCTACTTCAGCTCTTAGGCTTACTCTCGTTGAATCAAAATGACATCAACCAGTGTTACAATTAGTATAAAAATCATGCCCGTATTTCAGCTTCCTTACACCAAATGCTAGAAGTTCGGGCGCTCCCTTACTCCTTACTCCACGCTTACTCCACGTATTGTAGTCTACGCATTATAGATTACTCTTATCTCTTTTATGCATTACTTTAATGACAAAGTATGTGTAATAAATATAGTTTTCAATTTTTCGTTTATATTTGTTATACTAAC
>NW_011966828.1:0-16809 GCF_000949405.1 Vollenhovia emeryi | reverse complement strand
TAGACCACGCATTATAGATTACTCTTATCTCTTTGATGCATTACTTTAATGACAAAGTATGTGTAATAAATATAGTTTTCAATTTTTCGATTATATTTGTTATACTAACTTTGTCATTAAAATAATTTAAACATAAGTTCATATACTTTACGTTCTGTGAAAATTATCACATATATTTTTCATTCAATGTCAGAACGCGTTGTGATAAAAGGTCTGTTCGCGTCGCATGTGCCAACATGCTCCTGCTTGCTCCAACGATCAATACCGTCACTAAAATTGTAAATATAATGACGGTGTTGGTCGTTGGGGCAAACAGGAGCATGTGGGGCACGCGATGCGAACAGACCTAAAGTGTACGATAAATGAAAAATTTTCACAGAGCGTACATTTTTCATTCGTGGTATACTTTATCACAACGTGTTTGTTAAAAAAATTAACTTTGTACACACACAGATACTCACACACGCACGTAAATGCGCGCACACGCACATACATATACGAAAATTATCTGCTATCGTTAATCAATCGTTTTGGACATAATTCTTATACATTACAAAGTTAATGTGAGTTATACATTACCGGTCACATACTTGAAATGATTTATACGATATCATACGTCTGATTTATATAAAATTAAGTATCTTTTGCAATAAACAATCTGACATGGTATTAATAAAGTTACTAAGGTTTGAGGGTGTAATACGAATACACAATATAAAATTATTTATGCAACAGAATTCTTTGTCACAGAAAATTTCTGTGACAAACGTAAAGTTTAAAAAATAAAAATCTATTAATTATATTAATGAATTCCCAGTAAATACCGACTGTTACATCAATATTATAATTTTTTACTTAACAATGTAATTGTTAAGTACAACATACGAGATCTGTACAAAAAGTATCCAGCCTGATTTTTTTCACGCTAACGAAGGATGATGTAGGTATGGCAACTGCGCGTACTCGTAAAAGGGACCTTCCTGCGCCTGCGTGAATATTTGTAGCCCCGCAACAACTTTGATTTGAGCAACCTCCATTGCATCTTCTTTGAAAGCCTGCTGGATCTTGCGAATGGTTTCTGCTTGGGTATCCCCAAGTTTCTGGCAGAACTTGATGCAGTACCGCTGCTCCATGCGTTTGGTCGTCTTCGAGAAAATGCGAATGCGACGAGCACGTGTTACACGGAGCCAGTCTCTGGTAGCTACTTTCGCGACCAGCGTTGCTGCGGGGCTACAAATATTCACGCAGGCGCAGGAAGGTCCCTTCTACGAGTACGCGCAGTTGCCATACCTACATCATCCTTCGTTAGCGTGAAAAAAAATCAGGCTAGATACTTTTGTACAGGCCTCGTATGTTGTATTACTTTTATGTTGTTGAGTGGAAAATTATAATATTGATGTTATGTAACTGTTACTTGCAGGTGCAGTCTACTGGGTTTAGTATATACATATATATATATATACGCACATGTGTATACAATATTTAAAATCCATTGTATGTACATGTATGCCTATAATATCGAAAGAATGATGAGCCGACGTGGACAAATTGTGCATTACAATTGTATCAGACTCTGACTTAACAAAAATTGTTTTTGAAAGCTTAATAATTAAAAAATTTAATTTTACATAAAAGTGTACATTTTTTTAAATTCTTTTGTCCAAGATGAGGAAAAGTTCAAGTTGAAAGGAAGAAGAGTATGTTTTTGGTTCTTTTAATCAGTTTGACATATCTTTACCGATACATTTCAACATATTACGCAAGATTATTGAAGACTTTCTAAATTTAAAGATGAAAAAATTATAACTTTTCCAATTTTCAAAATTAGTTCACTTGAAAATGACATATGCAGTATTTTATCTTACACACGCGCGCACGTATACGTGCATATTAATATATATCCGCACGCACGTACACGCACGCGACACGCAATACGCACACGCTCGCGCACACGCACGCGCACACACACATTCGTAGTTTTCGATATACCCTTCATTCATTTATACTTTAACACAAGGAAAAAACGTAGATAATCAGATAAATATTCCTACATATTGAATATCATATATTAAAAATTATGTTATTAAATTCAGTAGGTAGAAATATTTGCCCATTTATGACATCTATTTATCCATTTTTTGTATCCACTTATCCGTTTATTACATCCTCTTTTCATGTACTTATTACATCCATTTTTGTCCATTTATCCATGTATTACATTTATTTATTATACTTATTCGTTTATTATGTTGGAAATATTTATCTATTTATTAATTAGCAAATAACAAATAACAATTGTGACTCTCGAAAATGTAACAAAAAACCGTGAAAATACAGGGTGTCTTTTTAAACTTAACAGACAAATATTTCGGAAATACGCAATTTCACAAAAAAAAATTTTTTTAAATAGAAGTTGTACGATCTAGAGGGGGACATAAGATGGTGTCATTAATTTTACCTTGAATAGTTGCTTGACGGTCACGTATGTTACAATACACAAAAATTTTCAATAATTGGAACACTATTTCAACAATACATTCCTGAGACCAAATCAAGTAAAAGAGTACTGTACTACTTTTTCCTCCAACAAACAGTTATCGAGATATCGTAAGCTAAATATTGAAAAAGTTATAAATTTTCTTTTGATTATCTCAAAAAGTATTAAGCAAATCAAAAAATGTTTCAGACAAAAGTTATTCATATTAGTTAGTAGAATAAGATAATAAATACAGTGGTTTTATATATGAAAATATAATAAACAATAGTGAGTTCCGTCAAAAAAATTGAAGGTGACCTTCACGTAACCTTCAAGCAACTATTCAAGATCAAATTAATGGCACCATCTTATGTCCCTCTCTAGACCGTACAACTTTTATTTTAAAAGTTTTTTGTGAAATTGCATATTTAAAAAATATTTACCTGTTAAAATTAAAAAGACACCCTGTATAAGGATAATTAGAGTAGTTAGGTGTTGTAACGTGATATGTTTAATCTAATTTTACGTATCCAATGGTGAATCTGACGTCATCATGCTTTTGTCAAAGTATCTTAGCAACACTACGTATATAATTGTAATGTAAAGCATTAATATTTGTTAATTCATGTATAAATAAATTTCTCTTGTATTCAACATGCATTAATAAGAAAGTAATATTACAAAAAACAAATTTCCACGTGTTAAAGTATCTTATGAAGTGTCCAAATATTAATCTTGCATAATAATGATACAATGTTATGTTTGAAACTTATTATTAGGGTCCAGATGTTCGGGTGATTTCTCGGCTCGCACACGGAGCACCGCTGCTTACGAGTGAGTCGGGTGCATGCTGAAGTGAGATAGCAATATTTCTTGAGGAGACCCGACGCCCGCCAACCGATCTATCCGAATTGACGAGCGCGCAACTTGACGATCGGCTAGCGTGCAATTTGCTGAATGCAAAGAGAGAACAGAAGGATTTTCATCTCGATCGTCAAGTTGCGCGCTCGTCAATTCGGATAGATCGGTTGGCGGGCGTCGGGTCTCCTCAAGAAATATTGCTATCTCACTTCAGCGTGCACCCGGTCGGGTGCATGCAGCGGTGCTCCGTGCGCGAGCCGAGAAATCGCCCGAACATCCGGGCCCTATTTATTATGTAATAAAATATTTTATTAATTTACAGAAAGATTGTTTATATATTTGTGTAGTGTAGTATAAATAAGTAGTAAATACAAAATATATATTTATTAAACTACAAAGCAATAAATACTATGGATTTAAATATTAAAATAAATAATGCTAAAGTGGCTTTTACATGTAAAAACATTAAAGCAAAGTAAATACTGCATGAGATGTTTTATATCTTGCTAAAAAATTGATAGTTGTGTTAGAGAAAAAATGTTGATGTAGAAACATGTTTGTGAAAAATAAGTACGATCATTATTATTTTACGCACTTGTGGTGACATATGTTTCGTACAAAGGCAACTATATTGCTAACATATCTTATTCCATTTTGTTGCAACTAATTTTACTTTTTGAAAGGAATTAACACTGCTTTCTAAGAGTGAACATTTTTACGATTTAGACATTTTATAAAGTTCTGTAGGCATATTATTTCCCCTTTTATCAGATTGATGTATTTATGCTAATTGATGAACTTGTGCTAAACCTTTAAGTAACTTTGAACTGCATTATTGATAAGAATTTCAACAAATTGCTATTCAAAGTATATCTAGAATGTAAAAAATCATAACCTCATTATAATAGATGTTAGGACACTCAGTTTTATAAAATTTAGATAATAAAAATAGTATCTTTAGTGGAGTTTCCGGAATTTTCTTTTTTAAGTCATGATAATATAGTAATATAAAAAACTTAGAAACTATGAAAATTAATATATTAATTTCAAAATCAAAAGATTAATTAAATATTAATAACAGTTCAAAAATATTCCAATGACTAATAATATACGTATACTGAAACTTATTTAATCTTTAACTTGGCAATATTTATATTACTATTTTTCATTGTTTAAACAGAGCACAAGTATGGCTGCGAGAAATGCAAATTGTAATGCGATCTACATACATTTTGTCATTTATTCATATAGCTACTAGTTCCCAGTCTTTAACAATTTAGAATTAAACATTCTAATAGTTTTCTTTAAAGCAATAATATTAAAAAATAACTGCTGCAAAATTGTAAAAAATTTATTTACAAATATTCTTAAAACATGACTACTTAAACTCTGCTATACGTACAAATAAAATTACTAACATAAATAAATTGTAAATAATAATCATTATCTTTGCCAATAAATAACGGACAAGTAATTCGTCCAGAATTGGCAACAATTTAATTACAAGGAATTTATAGCGAAAAACGTTCAAATTTCTTCTAATTAAATTATACATCAATTCTGGTAGAATTAAATTTGTTACTTGTTATGAGTCAATTAATTTATTTGTAGAATGTTGCTTTTTACACACGTTTAAAAGTACATTAATTTTTTATAATGTAAAAATATTGCAAATTAACATGAGACAAAAGTTGTATGGTTTCAAGGGCGCCATAAGACGGTGCCATTGGTTTGACCTTGAAGAGTCGCTAGAAGGTTACATGAAGGTCACCTTAAATTTTCAAAATAAAACACCCTATATATTTTTGCATATTCTTGTAGCTTACCTCGAGAGCTTTCCAAAACACTATAATGAAATGTATTTTCGTAAAGTACTTCTTGAGTTACAAAGCTTGAAAGTAACAGTATCACGTGGAGGTTGTGCGATCGGATTGCGCGGATCGGAACTGCACCCACAACAGCCGACATTATTCTGTGCATAAAAACTATTAAGAAAAAATAATCAAAAAATGAATATTTTATAATTTATGTTAAAATATTGGAACCATCAAGTTTACAACTCAAAAAGTTCTTGATAAAAAATATTTTATTACAGTGTTTTGGAAAGCTCTCGAGGTAAGTTACAAGAATATGCAAAAATATATAGGGTGTTCTATTTAAAAAATTTAAGGTGACCTTCATGTAACCTTCTAATGATTCTTCAAGGTCAAACCAATGGCACCATCTTATAGCTCCCTTGAAACCATACAACTTTCGTCTGAAACATTTTTCTCCCAAATGCTTCATTTCTGAGATATACGTCTGTTACACTTTAATTGACTCACCCTGTATATAATCGAAATATAAATTTAACATTTATATAATTCTCAAGTAATTATATAATTATAATTTGCACTCAAGTTAATATCATAGCCAATAATCGCATATTTTCAACTTTTCCAATAAAACTTTCGAAGTCAATGTTTCTTGATAATTAATTGATGTATTTTTATGTTGTCAGTAACTTTGATAAGCATGTGACTTAATTAAAATTTTCTAAATAATTTTTAAATAATTGCATGAAATTATCTCAAATATATGAAACTTCTTTAGTTTTTAAAATACTATATTTATCACCCACCCACACCCACCCACCCACCCACTCTACACACACACGTACGCACGCACACGCACACGCGAACGCGCACATACACTTTTGTACTCTCATTTCCCCATCCATACAGACACATAAATACACACATGCACATACACATACATTGTATATTTTTTATTAAGACAGAGTAAGTTAAGCATATTACCACTAATGACGTCATTAAAATATATTATTCAAAACAAAACATTGTGGAAGTATCAAAAAAGAAAAGTAAAGATTACTACTATCAATACATTGCTAAATGTGTTGCTATTTGATAGTAGTAACCTTTTATTTTTCTTTTATTCATTTTTTCTTTATACTATATTTAAGGGTATTTTTAAACAAGTATAATTCTAAAGTTTTCTAAATAAAATATTAATTTATTGTTATTTTCATAATCAATATGTCGGGTATATGTGCGCTAGATGTTTGAAATGGCGAAATAGCGAAATAGCGAAATCGAGCTTGTCCACTTTTGTTGTTTCGTACTGTTACTGCTAATTTAAAGAAACAGTATAAAAAACAATTGACAAACTTATTTCGCTAGAGACAATTAATAAAGTAAACACACATTTATGTAGAAATATGAAGATAATGTATTGTCAGATTTAAATCAGTAAGCTAATTTTCTAAAGAAAAAATTGGCTTATTTGTTTGGCAACTTAAAACAGATCTGACAGTTCACGATACATCTTTACATTGATAATCCACGTTGGTTCTCTGCACTGATAATCCCATTGAGACACACACTCTCAGTTACCTCATTTATTTCTCTAGTTATTCTCTTTTTATTTCTTATTAGATATCATAAATCATTGATATCTAATGGAAAAATAAATAAAGTGACTGAGTATCATTAAATATCATAGATATATAAAACAAACATCATTCAAACTGAGAATAGAAAATTTTTTGTGTTGACTCACAGAAGCTCTCACAACAATCATGATTCTGTCGAAATAAGTTAATGGACTCAAACCAAGTATATCACACTTACAATTAGATCCGAGTCCATTTACTTATTTCAACAAATTTATGATTATTCAAACTATATAAAGTCCTAGTCATTTTTACCCAAAATTGTCCAATGTATGTATATGTAACATGAGATTAAATAATGAACTTTGCTTTAATAAAATATACAAAATGTATGGAAATATATTTGGATTATATGTGAATGTGCACAAAAAAGAGTTCAAACAGAAAAGATCCATTTTAGTACAGGATGTTTATACATTTATATAAATTGGGCTCTCTCTTTTCTTTTTGACCAATTTTTTCTTCTTTTTATTAAAGATTTTCTTAGATTTGATGGAGAAGTGCATGCACTGGAAACTGTTTATTTCTGTTATACTTTTGGCGCCCCATACTCAAATTGTGACATTTATATGCGGGCAACTTCTCTACATTGTACAATGCAGTCACATTGGCAACTGCATTATACGTGGAGAAATTGCTTAAACCAGCAGAGATCTCATCAAAGGATTCTTTCAACTATTCCATAGGATGATGACGTCCGCCGCACATTCCGCATGATATTCCGCACCAATGTACAGCTTTAAGAGGAGGATAAATCCACAAGCAAGGAACGAACATTGACAAGACGGTCAAACCAAACCATCTGCGTCCGCATCCCTCTTCTGTACTACAACTGATATAACATTTT
Organism: Vollenhovia emeryi; assembly: GCF_000949405.1. Classification (NCBI taxonomy): domain Eukaryota; kingdom Metazoa; phylum Arthropoda; class Insecta; order Hymenoptera; family Formicidae; genus Vollenhovia; species Vollenhovia emeryi. The sequence continues at coordinate 9,171 of NW_011966828.1, read as the reverse complement.
GTAATTTACTCGAATGTTACAAGATACTAGTCGATTAAATTTTCAAGAGATTGCATATATCAGAAATATTCCTAATTTACACTTTTCGCTAAATTATTTAATCTAATTATTGCGCTAAATTCAACGTTCATTGTACATTTGTCATCGAGAAGGATCACACTTTGTGTGATTGAAACGTCTGACGTAATAATTTATACATATTTCGATGTACTAAGGTGGCTCCTGCATAAACCGACCAAAAGTAGAAGAAATTGAAATTTAAGTATATTGTAGTTGTAAATTTTATCTATCAGTACGCAAAATTTCAGACCCGGTCACCGATGAAATAAAAAAAATATTAAAGTTGTATTTTTTAACATTCCAGTAAACACCAAGTAATAGTTACATAACATCAATATTTTAATATCCTACTCAATAAGATAAATGTAATATAACACCCATGTTATATTATATTTACATTGTTAAGTAGGAAATTGTAATATTGATATTATGTAACTGTAGTATTATGTAACTATTACTTGGTGTTCACTGGGATAGGGGTTACCCAGGTAGAACATAAAACTCATAATGACGTCATCATGACTTAATTCATCACTTAAAAGTTACCCAAACAAAAATGATTGAAAAATGATTTAAAGAGGACACAAAGAATCATAGATTTTAAGTACATATTCAAACATTAGTACTTTTACGTTATAGTTAAAAGAGAGTTAAAATAGATAATTATAGAAGAATTTGTTAATTTTTATATTAACATGATGTACTTACATTATTCTAATATGACTGTCAGAATTTCTATTTTGAACTACTTCTATTTTTTTTAAATCATTTTCTGTTATGCACGCGCAGTTTTCTTAAGTTGCTTTCCCACTAAAAATAAATATTTTATTTTAATTTTTACATTATTAACACATGATCTCTTAAAGTACTACATTTTGTGTGCAATAATGTTTATTATTAGTTATTTATAATAATAATAATATGTATACTCGCTAATAATATGTATAATGCAAATAAATTTCGTGTATCAATTAATTTGAGATAATATTCTTCTTTTTGGAGGACATATTAAAGTCACTATGATAGCATAAATAGGTCACCATAACATAGCCAAAAATGTATCGAATGAGATCATTATGATTTTTCCAAAATGACTTTTAAGTGATGTCATTATGAGTTTTATGTTCTACCTGGGTATAGGCCGATTGCTCGCAGGAGCACTTTGAGGGTTAATATTATTTTATAGAAAAAGTAGATCTTAACATAAAACGAGATGAACATAATAAATGTCACAAGGATTCAAATGCGTTATAAAGTATATGAGGTCACCGACCTCAGCAAACATATACTATACTTATTAGCAGGGTTGGGAAGTAACACGTTACTTGTAACGTCGTTACATTTTTACAGTAACAGTAACGAATTCAGCCGTTACTTTTATCGTTACTTTAGTTCCCTATCATCTTTTATATCTGTTCAATAGATCGTGAGCTGGTCGCGCGCACTATTCTTGATTGGACAAAAATATTCCGATATTGGGCGCTGGAAGTCAATGTCACATGAGAATGCGCTGTAAGCGTTTATCGATGTCTCGATTCTGGGGCCTGATTCTTGAATTCATTCGAAGAAGAAACGTATACGAAAATTCTGCTCTGACAGAAAAGTTGAAAGTCGATTGGTCAAAAGCCACGCGTATATCCAATCAACTTGCAACTTTTCTGTAAGAGCAGAATTTTCGCATATGTTTCTCCTTCGAACAAATTCAAGAATCGAGCTCCTGTATGCTCGATGACTTGCTATGCAGAAACTAGTTTAAAGTTTTAAGGTTTAATATTGACTATTAAATAATAATAATGTAATTTTATAATCTAACATCTTACTTTAGCATTTCAACAAAGTAACGAAAAAAGTAACGAATCGTTACTTTCTAAGTAACGGTAACGCGTTACTTTTTAAAATCAGTAACGAGTAACGGTAACGAGTTACTTTTTACAAAAAGTAACGGTACCGGTAACGCGTTATTTTTTTAAGGTAACGTTCCCAACCTTGCTTATTAGTAAAGTCAAAAGATACAATGTTTCGAGGAAATTTGACAGCTCTTTGAGACTTGACAATATCACACATTTTTTAATATGTCTTTAAATGTGCATATATAACCTAGTATATTAACGTATTTGATCAATAATGCATTAAGTAATATTTTTTTATGAAGAGTTATATAAATTTATAAAAATCAAAGGGGCCCTACCAGAGCACCCATACTAACCGCTTCTTCGTGCAGGAGCCACCTTAAAAAGTAATATACTTCTTTTTTAAAAAGGACGGATCTAATACTTTTTAATTCTTGCAATAAATTTAACCAATTTAAAATGCAATCAATTCTTAAAACATTCAAATTTGTGTAACACAAGATAATGCAAAACAAATAATTGTAAAATATTGCAAATATAAATGCAAATATACAGGGTGCTCGAGGATTAAATGGCCAAACTTGAAAGATGTATTTAGGACCTCAAAGCAAGAAAAATTTTCCTCTGGAAATATGCTCGTAAACTTTCCTTTCACGAGACATTGACTTCTGAAGTTATGAACTGTTAGGAATGAATAATTTCGAAATAATTTAGATTTATCCTCTTTATTGCTTTTTAATAATAAAAATTTAATTATTAAACGTTTTGTTCAAAATGATGGCCTCCAGCTTGGAGACATGCATTGCACCTATCGATGACAGAATGAGTGGCTGACATTGTGCGTCTGTAATTTCGTTACACGCCTGCACTATCCTCCGTTTTAATGATTGAAGATCATTAACAGGCACTTCATACCAGTTTATTCGACGAAAGCATTCAACGAACTAAGTACGATGATACGACGCTTTGTTTACCATGCAAATAAAAGCCTATCAATGACCTTCGATTTCGTAAACAAAGTTACATCGTACTGTAGGGACCTTCGATTTCGTAAACAAAGTTCCGTCGTACTGTATGTTTTGCGATTGGTTTTTAAATCAAACAAATTATGATTTACAATTCTCGCAAAACATTTTATGGACAGATGAAGCTGGAAATATTTACCAGACAAGGAATTCTAAATCAAAGAAATAGTCATATTTCGAAATTATTAATTCCTAAAAGTTCATAACTTCAGACGTCAATATCTCTTGAACGGAACGTTTATGAGCATATTTCCAGAGGAAAATTTTTCTTGCTTTGAGGTCCTAAATACATCTTTCAAGTTTGGCCATTTAACCCGGGAGCACCCTGTATAGGTATATATACAGGGTGTTAAAAAACATTCAATATTTATATGGTAGATAGGACACATCATACTGAGTAAAAAGAATCTAATTATATAAACATAGGTCAAAAACTCAACCGTTTCTGAGATATAAACATTACAGGCTTCTACATGTCGCATGCGATGTTCTCTCTCGATCCCCTGATTTTAATCCATTGGACTCTTTTTATGGAGATATTTGAAAAGTATAGTGTATTCTTCGCCGATAAATGACTTAGAAGAATTACGTGACCGAATCCAGCGTGCTTGTCAAATAATTCGATAGAGACCTGGAATTTTTGAGAAAGTTTGCGACTCTGTAAGAAGATGCTAGGTGTGTATGGAAACGGAAGAACATGTTATAGAACACCTTCTGTAAATATCAAGATAATAATTTAGACGGATGATCTTCTTCTCATGTCGTATGCGACATAAGTCAGTAAGTCAGTCATATGATGTTAACATACAAAAATGTTTATATCTCAGAAACGGTTGAGTTTTTTATCTATGTTTATTTAGGTTTTTTCATTCAGTATAGTGTGTCCTATCTACCATATAAATATTGAATGTTTTTTAACACCCTGTATACATATACATATATGTATATATAATACATATGTATGTATTTAAGTTAAATATATAAAATAAGTAATAGTAATAAAACTAAGAGCTAAAAAGATACAAATTGTCCAACCTATAGTTGAAATATTGTACTTACCTACAAGGATTTTGTGCAAAATCACCTTCGGCGTCGCTCATGCAGTGATACAGCATACATTGGGCGCAAGACAAACAGGATATGGTTGCAATTCCACGCCTAATTGGATCAGGAGCATACTCGCAGGAACCTTTTGGATTGTGTTGCTCCGAATACAATTCGTGACAATGCTTGCAACGTAAACGTACGTTGCGTTTTACAGTGTTCTTCGACGGTTGCGATATTATTGTATCTGGCTTCTTCAGAGAACTTCCGCTGTTAGAAGTATTATGCCCGTCTAATCTCTCACCCTTGTGTTCGTCAATATTAGGATACAGATATTCATGATTAAGTGTCGTAAGCTGCACGTAGGGATAATTGTCTAATTCGATGTCTGCGGCAGAAGCAAGAGGATGTGGTGGTGTAACCTTAATGGAAGATCCACCGATATAATGGATAGATCGGTACGAGTCGGGAAGCTCTGAAGGTTGAGAATAATTCGGTACTCGAATTCCATGAGGTGTGCCCAAAGAGGAGCGCGGCTCAGGTGGTTCCACTGGCAAATCCAAAGTCTGTAAATTTTTAATAATTTTAATAAAAACTACTGCTCTATCTCTTTACTTTCAATTTATTTCACCGTAACTTTGCACCTTTATCATAACAAATGTTTCTTCGATTAAAATTAATAGATAGAAAAAATTAATTTTTTTACCATAAAAACATCGTCATCCCCAGTGTCTTGAACATTGGTAGTTAACGTCAAATCGGACACACCTATCGCATTAAAATAAAATTTCTCAATAAGATCTTACCGAAAGTAAAGAGTGATGAAACACAAATTTAAAACTGTTGAGCTCACTATTCGCGCAATCCGTAATAAATTACAGCAAAATGATTAGTGGAAAGAGTTGATAGAATGTTGTAAGAGTCTTGTGATATATTATAGAGTTACTCTGTGACAATATGAATGAACTTTGATGTATCACTTTAGTAGCTTAGCTCATTATAATACATGTCATAACCCACATTTTATTACTATTAAAAATATGGATAAGGTAGAATGTCTGCGTAATCACAAGAGGAAAAAAAATGGTAAGAAATATACTTGTTATCTACTCTATATAGCAAAAGATCCTAATGTACGCCATATCTCTTACAGAAATATAAGCGAAATAATAACTAGAAAATTAGTGTACATCAGTAATTCCTAATAATTCAATTACTGGACCGTAGTAATTATTCAGTGCTCTTTTCACTCCCAATTAATACATTTCTGTAAGGGATAGTATTTGTTCGTAGCTATATTGCATGTCCTTTCAATTGAAACGAGATAAATAGAGGAGTCTCCTATTATGAGATAGTGGAGTTTCTACTAACAGACGTCATCTGTTGGTTCCATCGTGAATTTATTGTCCTTGTAGTGAAATCTGTTTAGTGGAATGTTGATTGTTAGATCATATAATCGTAGTGAAAAGAGATTTGTGATCGAATTTGGACGTTCAAAATCTGCTATATTGTATTAGAATCCTATCTCATAATAGAGGACTTCCCTCTATAAATTGAGACTGCAAAACGAGAAATAAGGTGCGGAAAGAAAGAGCGAACTAAATGGATCAAATCAGTACTTGAAAACTTATGATGCGCATTATGAATGCAACTTTTTAATGTTAATAATTATTTTTGAATAATAATCCCTTGAATTTATTTTGTTCAGCAAAATGTTATACCTTCCCATAGTTCTCCAATTGCTGCGCGGACACCACCGTCAAACTGTGCTCCGTCGGAAGTCGATACAAATGTTAAACCAAATACTTGTCCTTCTGACCGCCAGTGAAGAAAAGTTGGCATTATCAGATTATATTCAAAATCTTTTTTAATCGCGCACCTAAGAAAAACCTGAAAAAAAAAAACGATTTATTCTTATACAAATATTTATGTGATAGATTTCACAGTACAAGCTACGATTTAAGCTGTATACAGTTAGACACGTCTCTTAAATAATAAAATATTTATAAAATTGCCTACTGATTCATCGGTGTTATGTTCCCCACAAATGAAATATTCATATTTTCTTTTATTTGTGCTAGGCGGGGAGACGTTGGAAGATTCATGGCTCTGAAGTCCACTGGCTGCTGCATTAGAGGTGGAGTGCATAGGACTGGTTGTAATAGGACTAGTGGTTCCATCGGTGTTGTTTATTTGATGTACTTTTGGAGAAATTTCTCTACGTATGATTGCGACACTCGCCAATCCACCGCCGCCCAAAGGAATCCAACAGCCGGAACTCTCATCTCTTGTCATTACTTGGGCATTGACCCTCACGAGTTCATTAGGACTGCAAACAACAAAAATGAGTTGTTATTATACATATTTATCGTCCATGTACGCTTGTCTATTAAAGTAAAATAATATATACTTTACATAATAGAAACATACTGTGACTGTAATGCTGGATCTTTGTGTCTAAATCTTTATTCAACATAGCCACTGCGCGCAGATACCTACATCGATTTGAAAACACAGTATACAGCTAAAGAAATAGGATGTCGAATTAAATCAACAATCACTTTAACATTGATGCTAATTGAGCATCATGTAGAAATAATCTGTAAATAATTTGTTGCAAAAAATATTATTTAGGCCAGGATATAAATTTGAACCTCGCTACTATCCGAGAAAGGTATTCTGATCTATTTACAGTCTATTGATGCTTAATTAGCATCAATATTGAATTAAGTTAACTTGACTAGGTATATTATTTTGACTTTAGCTGCATACTGTGTTCCAACACCGATAAAGACATCGACGCGCAGTGGCTATTATGTATGTATAATTTGATAAAGCCTCTAGCTACCATCGGAAGTGACGTCTTATGGAGAAATTGTCTTTAGCTAATAATTTGGTTTAATTCTTTAAAATGTATACGTCAAGGGGACAAATATATCCACTCCGCAATACGCCAGCGAATACCTATTGTCATAAATACTATACTATTACATGTCGTCGTACGTTACTTCAGAAGAGCTGTATCTCGTAACGCATTAATCCTCTTTACTCGGTTCAAACTACTCATATTTCGAGTTTTATTAAACTAGTTACTAAAGTCATATATAATGGGCAATAAGAGCCAGGCGCTAGGTGATATTTGCGTGTATTCAAGTAATAGGTATTCTATTAGTTTCCAAAATTTATTTAACATCATCAGACGTTTCGACCCTCTTATGCGGTCCTCTTCAATGACACAAAGGTAGACACTAGAACACAATTTATATCATAGTAGTTTACAACATTTATAACAAACAACAATTTATAACAGAGTTTTATTAAATTCCTGTCACATTCGATTAAATACAACTGGGTGGCTATATTGAATAGGTGTACGCACAAAAACATCATTGAGCACGAAGATCCAGCATTTCTAATTCCAATAGAATGCAGCAGTGATGTTACATAGAAAATTAATGGTTTACTTAAAAAAAGATATTACGATATTATTACAAAAACGTTTTCGATATATAATATAATCGTGAGATGTACATATATTTATGGATATTCTCATGCGAATTCTTACGGGCCGCGATTTTTTAACTTTCAAAAATATCGAGATTATACAATTTACACGAACGAGATTGGAGTCTCGTTTGAGATTACACGATTTCAATATTTCCGTGGGTCTCGAGAAAACGCAATCGCTATGACGATTTGGCCAGATGTTACACACACCCACGTCGATTCAATGAATGAACGGCTGTTTATACACGAACATTAGATAATGTACTATTAGGTTGGAAGGGGAAAGGAAGGGGAGGGAAGGGACGAGAGAGAGAGAGAGAGAGAAAGAGGGGGATGGAGAAAAGGAGGGAGAGAGGGGAGGGGGAGAGTTAAAAATGGTTATAATAGATATGTAACTACGGAGATAGAAAAACAAAGAAAATTCACGTAGGAACAAACAAGAACAGGGAACAGAGAAGAACATGTGATAAACCGTGGTAACCGTGACTCGAGACGTTCAGAAAAAAGAAAGAAACTGTTCGAGAAACACTACGATTACTTTATTCTATTATCCGCAATGTCTATGAAATGAAAGAGAGAACAGGGAGGGAAAAGAGGAGACCGATCCGAGACGAAGAAAAAACGATGGAAAGCATAAATCGGATGGAGGAATGTTCGAATGACACGTATATTTGATATCGTTCCGATGGTGAAATTAACGACGCGACAAAGAAACGCGTGTATCGTTTGCAGAATGAAATGGTCGCGGAGACGTGTATGTATATATATAGATACGACGGCACGAGGATGCAACTGATGTTCGTGCATACTCACTCGTCCGAGTCACACGCCTCTGTCATATTTAGTTTTTGTTTTATTTAAATTTCCCTGATATGTCCACATTTTTATCACACAAAACCATTGAACTGGGCAACTACGCTCGTAAAGTTATCCTCGACAAGTCTCAACACCGACTGACCGACTCAACAACAGCGCCTTCCACCCCCATCGACACAGTCCTTTCCCTCCCTTCCAGCCTCCCAACCCTCCGCGTCCATGTTTTCCTCTTCCTCCACCTTTACTTTGCACTATCCGTGCAGTTCATCCCCACACATTCACCTGTCTTTGATGCCACATACCACATAATCTACCCAGAACCATACACTCCACCACGCCTGTTCTCGCAATTGTTTTACTTCAATCTTATCGATCGCTCGCCTCGTCGCTTGAAAACTACGACTTTCCGAGGGACACTACCGTCACGGAACACGTCGGTGCATCTCGGCATGTGAGAAAATCGCGTTTACGCCCCAAATTTATAGCTCCGATCGCAAACGTCACGGCAGTTAAATGGGCCAATTGTGATTCGAGCGTGGTTCGTAACCGCGACAGTAAACTTGCAAATGCTCTAAACGCAGATATACTCGGTTCAACAGAACTGACAAATGCAGCCACGGAGCACTTATTGACTACTTTACGATAAAGCCGCCGGGTTGCGCAACAGGATTCATTCATCGATATTACACGCTCGCATGTACCCACATGCGCGCGCGCATCATATATACACACACACACACACACACACACACACACACGAGTGCGCGCGCGAGAACACACACACACACAGACACATACACAAAATCTGCGTATCAAGCGCACCAAATACGATCCTCTAGATACACAACCACAGTATAACCAGTATGCCC
>NW_011966827.1:33016-36967 GCF_000949405.1 Vollenhovia emeryi | reverse complement strand
TACACATTACAGTGCTTGATATATAAAATACATTTGCATTAAGTTGAAAGATTTATTTAATAAATAAGTACGACAACGGATATAGAAAAGCACAAGCGCGGGGCCGCGGGCATCTCGAGATGTAAATAATACGGCCAGGCATGATTTTCGTCGGCTCGCGGTTGACGGTGTAAGACAGAAAGAGATAGCAGGTATGTCCGCGCTCTTCTATCGTCACGGCGTAGAGAAAAAGAGACAGCAAATATGTCCGCGCTCTTCCATCGTCACGGTTTAGAGAGAAAGAGACAACAGATACGTCCGCGCTCTTCTAGCGTCACGGCGTGGAGAGAAAGAGACAGCAGATATGTCCGCGCTCTTCTTCGCGTCCGACGTAAGCCGAGCGCTGAGCGCTACCCCCACTCTACTCCCTCCACGCGCTCGACTGGCGTGCAAAGATTCCAAGTCGGCAACACTGCCACAACCTCCGTTTTTTCGCTTGCCAAGGAGAGACCCATAAAATCAAGTCTCTCCTTAACGAGTCTCACTGCCTCCTCCGCCAAGTAGCAGACCTCCTGAATGTCTTCGCCCGACACCACGATTATCGTGTCGTCCGCGAACCCGAAAACTTGATACTCCGGAGGCAATCTCTGCTTCAGGACCAAGTCGTAGGACAGATTCCAGAGCAGAGGCCCCAAGATTGATCCCTGAGGGACCCCAGCCTCAACGGATTTTTCGACCCTCCTGCCGTATTTATCCGTGAACACGATGTACCTTTCCGACAGGTAAGCGTGGGTTATTCGTCTAATGTATTTAGGGATCTTTTTACGTTTCAAGGCCTCTTTTATAGTTTTCCAGGGGAGAGCATTGAATGCATTCTTAATATCGAGAGATACCGCAATAACGATACTACCCCGTCTAGTGGCCTCTTGGATGGTGTCCTTGACCTTTTTTATTGCATCCGTGGTGGATCTAGCCTTGCGAAAGCCATACTGTCTGTCTGAGAAGTCAGCATATCCCCGGTCCTTAATAAAACTCAGGATTCCCTCCAAGATGACTTTCTCAAACACCTTCGAAACCTCGTCTAGGAGGCAGATAGGTCTGGCCTTGACTTGTCCCCCTGCCGAAACCTCCCCCTTCGGAATCACGACTAATCCGGCCCTCTTCCACGGTCTGGGGAAGGCGCCATTCTTAAGACACGCCGTAAAGCAAATGGCCATCTTTTGGACGAGGCATAATGGAGCCTTTTTCCAGAATCGAATGGAGATTCCATCTAGGCCTGGTGCGGTGTTAACCTTTTTCCTACTCTGTATCGTGTTACGCACTTCCAGCGGGGTTACTTCCATTTCATCCTCCCACCGATAACCAACGGCATGCCAATCAATCGTCTGCGGGGGTCTTGCCCTGGGAAAGAGGGAGTCCAGCAGTGGGTCCAATTGATCCGCGTTCATTGTATTTGTCAAACCTGAATCAGCCCTTCTCAATTTTTTAAGGACCAGTTTATAGGGCAATCCCCAAGGGTCTCTGTCCACATCAGCTACCAACTCGTTCCAAGTTTGATTTTTTGCCTTCTTTATTTCCTTCCTTAGGCAATCCCTTGAGCTACGGTATGCCAGTAATGATTCCAGATCGGGAGGATTGCCTCTCCTTCTCCTGGCTCGAGTCCATGCGCGACGATATATTATGCACTCTTTTCTGAGTGCCTCGATCCCCTCATTCCACCAGTGAACATATCTCTTCTTGGTGCACTTCGACACTCTCGGGGCCACCGCATCACACGCTTCAGACATAACACTCCTCAGCCATTGTGCCGGCCCATCTGGTGTCTCGAGGTCCCCCGAGGTAGGGCCTACGGCGCAGCTCCACTCAATGGATTCCTCAAACGTGGGCAGGTCCAATTTGTCAAATTTCCACCTCACCCTAGGAATCGACTTACTATGCCCATAGTTATTTTGAGCTCTAACTGAGAATCAAATGTAGAGGTGGTCTGACAGTGTCTTGATGTCTTTGAGAACACACCAGTTTTCTATCTTGTTAACGATACATGTTGTGGTCCATGTCAGATCGACGACAGAGACGCCTGTGTGCCTAACACATGTGGGCTCATTGCCCCTGTTGACCAGGGAGAGGTCAAGTTCAGCTGCCCAGTCTGTCAATGCTCTGCCCCTCCTATCCGTACATGCGTTACCCCACAGCGTGGAGTGGGCGTTGAAATCCCTTCCAATAATGTGAGAAGACCGAATATTCTTTAAGGCATTTTTCAGTTCATGCAAGGCATTAATAAATTCGTTAAAACTAACATTACGGGAGATGTATATTGAAACTATGTACAATTCGTCCGATTTAATAACGATAAAGTTCCGACCCTTAGTAACTAGATTAAAGTTTATATTAGTGTGTCTAGATGGCCGCTGTTCCATCATTACTAATAATACAGTCTTCACTACTTTTAATATTTGGGGGGGGCTCTGATACAATTGGCGCTCCAGCAATGATTTAAATTACACTGTATGAGCTTAATTTTATTAGCCATTTAAACTTGATTTGATCCACTTCTGGTCCCAGCTAACGCGTAATGACAGGGTTGCGATGCAAACCTGTGACCATGGTCGCGCCCCTCCTCCTCACAGACTATACAGTTCGGCTCATCATTGCAGAGTCTGGCCGGATGACCGCGTTTTCCGCATTTAAAACAGATGCCAGCTCTATCAATGTCCCTGGGGCAGCCCGTACGAATGTGGCCATAGTGCCAGCATTTATAGCACTGTATTGGTCTTTTTTCAAGCAGGACTACTTTAACTATAGACCACCCGACCCTCAGTTTCCCATTGGTGGTCAGTAAAATTGCTGTGGCCAACGGGCACTGGGTCCAAATTGAACCAAGTCCATTTCTCATGTTCCTGATAATACCTACTTTAATATCTTCCGGATGGCACGAGCCTGAAGAGGAGATAACATCCACTACCTCCCCCGGGGTCACGGAATCGTCCAGGCCCAATAGTCAGATCTCTCCCCTAGCCATCGGTCTTCCAATAATCGCGTCATCGAGCACCTCCCTTAGTTTCTCCGCTAGGGAGTCAGCCTTAGCTGAACCTTCAGGTCCCGGGATTTCTATTAGGATTCCGCCATTAGCTGCTTTCCTTATTCGCGATCGTTCAATACCAAGTGTATCAAGAGCAATTCTACCTCTTGCTTTTTTAAGGGCCTCCGCATAGGAGAAGCCATCATTTCTGGCGGTAATTGTGACCGCTGCTGTTTTTGGCGACCTTATTCTCCTCCTGTTCTCATTTGTTTCCCTATTTTTAACAACTGGTGCCCTTTCGGCTCTAGTTTGGACCTCCGGCTTACTCCTCTTTCTTCGTTCTACTTTTTTCCAGGAGTTATCTTGAGGGTCATTGTATTCCCTTCTAGGTGGAGCGAGCTGTACGTTAGAAATTATATTCGGGCCTTTGCGTATGGACATTGGCCTCTTGACCAAAGATCCTTCTGATTTAGTCCTGCTATCCCTAGCTGACCGCCTAAGCTCGTTCCTTTGGCCAATAAGTTCATCAATTCTCTTGTTAAGCGCAGCTACACTACCACCCTCTTCTAAAGCCTCGTACTCCATCTCAGTTAGGGCGCCCGGGCCATTGGTGTAGCCATCAGTAAGTGAGCTTATACTGCCCGCAGATACCAACGTCACCTTTCGTTTCCTTGGGTGATCAACCTCTATGATAGATTCTTTAGCCTTTTGCTTCCTCATAGAGGAAGCTTTGTTTTCATGCGAAAATTTTTTTTTGGGTTTTCTATGCCAATGGGTTTAGAATGTTTAAAAAACTAAAAAAACACACTTATTTAAAAAATGTGTGTGTGTGTGCGCGCAATAATTTTTCGCAATCTCACCTACGCATTTTTTGAGATATCCTCAAAAAAACACACTTTTTTCAAAAATGTGTGTGTGTGTGTGTGTGTGCCCAAAAATTGTTCGCGCTCTCA
>NW_011966827.1:29403-31687 GCF_000949405.1 Vollenhovia emeryi | reverse complement strand
CAAGAAACATCGTATTTTAATTCAGTCACCTGTCGCTCGTCCGTCTGTCCAATCAGACTGCTCTTTGAATTCCTCAGCTCGGTTCTCAATTCTTTAACTTCTTTCTCAAGTGAGGAGACCTCCTGTTTCCTGATCTCCTCGGTTCGTCTCAGTTTCGCCACCCGAGCCGCCAGTTCTATGTTTTTGGTTTCGAGATATTTGGTATTTCCTTGTGTGCCAAGTCTGCCAATTAGGGTCTCAATAATGTTTTCTGCCTCTAATATGGCGTCTTTCATTTGTCTTGAGATGTCCCACTTTATATTCCTGGACTTAGTTCTGAGGTTGTTAGCTCTGTCCAAGTTTTCCAGAGCCACGCTACCCAGAGCTCTCGCATCCATATTTTCCCTCGGCGTGTTCCCTCGACTACTATCGCTGGTGATTCCCCGTTTCCGTCCTCCGTATAGTCCTTAGGATCCAAGGTATGATTTAAATCTTCCGAGGAAACGCTGATCGCACCCGTTGACTCCTCCGAGTCGTCAAGGTCAACGATCCTCTTTCTCCTAGTTTTGGCTCTCCTCATGGGGGGTCTCTTGATTTTCATCATATTTTCCTCCGTCGGCGGGGAGTCCTTCTTCCTTTTGCCTATTTTAGGATTTTTCACCTTATCCTTGATAGAATCCATCATCCTCCCGTACGTCGTTGTTCCCCTTGCATGATACCGACGCAGCACGTTCCTCGGGGTTACCAGTTCCTAAGAGCCCGCCCGGGGAAGCGCTGCGCCGGGTTCCAGTTTTCCGATTAACCGGAAGCTTTGTTTGAGCTTTCCATGCCGGCCTCGGGACCAGCCACTTCAACTCGTATCCGGGGACGCTCCGTTGCCGTAAGTTATTATACCTTCAATCATTGTCCATACGCGCGGTCGTATGTATAAAAAGGGCCGTCCGGCTATCCCTTGTCAGGGACGCACGAAAACCGTAAAGGACTATAGACCGGAATTAAACCCAAGTTCGCTTAAAAATCACCTAAACAAACTCGAAATCGCTTGAAGGTGATTGAAGTGTTTGTCAAAAGTTAGAATTTTTAGCACTCGCTTAACATTAATAAAAACTTACACGGAACGCTACCCGAAAGGCGAATTTCAGCTCTCAGGTCGATCCGGAAACACACCCCGGTAATTGAAGTGTCAGTGATTACCAAAAAACGCACACTGATTAACCTCAAAAGACGACACAAGACATAAGATCTATGTACAACCTAATGCTAATATACCGCGAAAGCGAGCACCGCAGGAACACGCGCGCACGCCGAGGGCCGCGAGAGCCCGACCGCAACCGCGACGAAGGCCGGATGGCGATGACGGAACAGATAATGTCGCAAGCGGACAACACACTGCGCTGTCGCAGCAATATAAGGCCACAATAGCGCGGCCAGACAACACGTCGGAGACGATGTCCGGGCAGCGCGCGCCAAATTCGTGCAGACAGCGCTCCGAACAAGACTCCCGAAGGAGCACGGCTCAAGGCCCACACGCAATACACACGCAGAAACCGCGTCGACGGAAACAGAAAACGACACGGCCACCGCGCCCCGTGAACAGCAAGACGAACGCGAATCAAGAAATGCTTTAGAAGGAAGCACGAGATCGCCCGTCGGGGTGACCTTCTATTGGACACGTAACGATTGGACACCGCTCGATTGGACACGCACTATTGGACACGCATTATTGGACACCGAAATCATTAGACACCGCATTATTGGACACAAGCATTATTGGACACCGCATTATCGGACACAAGCATTATTGGACACCGCATTATTGGACACCGCATTATTGGACACCGCATTATTGGACACAAGCATTGCAAGATTGGACACTGCATTGGGATTGTCCTGATTGCACACATAACCGATCGGACACGGCAATATTTTCCGATCGGACACAGGCTCGATCGGACACAGGCTTGATCGGACACGGACTCGATCGGACACAGGCCCGATCGGACACATTTTGTATCGGGTTTGCGTATTTCTGTAAAGCACAATATTCTTGCAATGCTTGTGTCCAATAATGCGGTGTACAAAAATGCGGTGTCCAAAAATGCAGTGTCCAATAATGCGGTGTCCAATAATGCGGTGTCCAATAATGCGGTGTCCAATAATGCTTGTGTCCGATAATGCGGTGTCCAATAATGCTTGTGTCCAATAATGCGGTGTCCAATGATTTCGGTGTCCAATAATGTGTGTCCAATAGTGCGTGTCCAATCGAGCGGTGTCCAATCGTTACGTGTCCAAACGGGATACGCCC
>NW_011966827.1:25309-28954 GCF_000949405.1 Vollenhovia emeryi | reverse complement strand
CTTGTGTCCAATAATGCGGTGTCCAATAATGCTTGTGTCCGATAATGCGGTGTCCAATAATGCTTGTGTCCAATAATGCGGTGTCCAATGATTTCGGTGTCCAATAATGTGTGTCCAATAGTGCGTGTCCAATCGAGCGGTGTCCAATCGTTACGTGTCCAAACGGGATGCGCCCGCCCGTCGCCCGCGAAAAGAGACGATACACTACGTACCCCGTCCGGAGGACGAGGACGAGCACGCCGCGCAGAGGCAGGCACGCGGGACGCGACGACCGCGGGCCATCCGACCGCGATCACCACGAGGCGATAACCAATCCACACGACACTCGCGGGCACGCGAAGGCCCGTATCACCGCGCATAGAACCCCACGGCCGTAGAAATACGCGAAAGCAGCCACACGGCAAAGCGTCTCGAACACTGTTGACGGATCCAGCGGAAACAGTCGGAAACAATAGTCATCCGACAAAAAACCGGAACATCCACTGTAGATGTAGGACAGACACCCGCGAGTTAACCAGGCTATCATTTATTAGGCAGACATTCCAAAAGTCAAGCAATTATAAGTTCAGATTCTCGGTAGCAGAGGCGAGTGGGGGGGGGGGGGACCAGCCATCCTGCTTGGCGACTTGGCACGTAGCAACGAATTCCCACTTTACACGTTAATTATTAAGCAATTAAGTGTCTCACCGCCCCGTCTCCAATTGCACACACTAAGTTGGCCACGCCGAACACGGTGGAAACACCTTCAGACCCAAATGCACAAACAATAGTCACAAAAGTACTTCTGCGTACGGAGCGCTATGTCGTGCGTCCATCCACAGTCGCTGCCACGACGGAACCCCAAGGGGTTCTTTAAAATAATTTGAATAAATCGCTCTGCAATTTTTAGAACACGTGAATTCACTGACGATAATGATCCCACCTAGGCGAAATATATGTCCGATAGTAACGGCGCGCAGTACAGGGTGGGATGATACGGTATATGAATCACATATAGCAATATAATGGCCACCTTGCCAGGTCCTAAAAATATGGCGTTTAAGTTTCAATTTGATTTCGGTCAGAAAAGTACCGAGAAAATATTAATTGTAGTTTATACACACGCGGCCGTGAAAGCGTTCAAAGTAGTATACATCCCAGCAAACACAAAGTAAGTTATATAACTGTAAGTTAAAATTTTCTACTCAACAATATAACTGTTATATAACACGTGTGTTATGTAACAGTTATATTGTTGAGTAGGAAATTTTAACTTACAGTTATGTAACTGTTACTTTGTGTTTGCTGGGATGTTATTGCGAATAATATTATCACAGCCCCGGTGGTCGAGCAGGCTAAGACGCCCGTCACGGATTGAGAGGTCCCAGGTTCGAATCCTGGTTGGGATAATATATTTCGCAATAAGAATTTTAATTCAATAGGGGAAAGGGTAAATTTATAATGCTAAGTATAGCATTAAAATTAAATTAAAATAATTTGAATAAATCGCTCTGCGATTTTTAGAACACGTGAATTCACTGACGATAATGATCCCACCTAGGCGAAATATATGTCCGATAGTAACGGCGCGCAGTACAGGATAATACTTATATTTTGCGCGAGACGCTACCATAGACATAGTATATAGACTGCGCGTTCCCTACTTTACTCGCGTGAAAATATGTGCCAACTTTAGAACGAGATAGCTGGTGTTCGCTCGTATCTTTGTCTTTGTCGAAGTGAAGTAGTGGGGGTAAACAAAAGAGTAGAGGAACGATAGATAGACAGAGAGAGAGAGAGAGAGAGAGAGAGAGAGAGAGCTACGAGATAAAGCACCTGTTGTCTCTTTCTCAGGTGTGCAAACGTCTGCAGCCACAATGCGCAGTCTATACAGGGTGTCCCGTAATGCGCAGTAAATGATTCACAGAGTGAAAGAGGATGAAATTTTGAACTAAAAGTTCCTTCTTCAAATTTGGCTCAGACCATTACTCACGGAGTTATTAGCAGTTAAAGTTAATCAATCAGACGGCGCGCTGTCGAGGTATGCAGGAGCGTAACATGCCATGGGGGTCCTCGCGCTCGCAGTACATTACCCGATTAAAATGTTATTTTAATTTTTCATGTTAATTAATAAATAAGTGAAGAAATCAAGAAATGATAAATAAATGAAAGAAAATAAAAAATGAATAAATAAATGAATAAATGATAAATAAATCTGAAAGATAATTTTTTATATTTAATGTAGGAAAACATTAATGCAATAAAACGTTTTCACGAAAATTATTTGCAGTTTTATATTTCGTGACTATAAAAAACCGATTATTATTCAATGGCCATGAAAAGAACCGATTTTCTCATACACTGAGAAAACGATACTTAAAAATTTATTTGTTAGATATAAATTTATTTCAATAAAATAAAATACGAAGTAAGAATTTATTTCTAACAAGTAAACGAGTTAATTAAAAATACATTTAACGAAATACATTTCTACGAAATGTTCCTCATTTCTGTAAAATAATGTATAATAATTTCTGAAAGTAATATCATTTTTCAATTAACAACGTCAGTGTTGATAATTATCGCTGGCGACGAATTTGAAGAATCCTTATTAATTTTTTAATTAACTCGTTTACTTGTTAGAAATAAATTCTTACTTCGTATTTTATTTTATTGAAATAAATTTATATCTAACAAATAAATTTTTAAGTATCGTTTTCTCAGTGTATGAGAAAATCGGTTCTTTTCATGGCCATTGAATAATAATCGGTTTTTTATAGTCACGAAATATAAAACTGCAAATAATTTTCGTGAAAACGTTTTATTGCATTAATGTAGTAGTAGTAGTAGTAGTAGTGTTTATTGTAGCCCCTCGGGGATTACAAGGCGCTTTTATAGGGAGCGTTCCCGAACCCTTTACATCCTTAAACCTCACCCCTCCTACCGCGACCTGGCCATGTGTGACCTTTACATACTTTTTGTCCCTCCCTCCCTTCGACCCTCTCCCTACTCATACCCCTCCCTCTTCCGTTTCTCTTTCTTTCTTCCTCTCTGTCCTCCTTCTGTCATCCTCTCTCCTCTCTTTATCGTCTCCTCCATTCCACCAAACCTGCTTCTCCTTCCTCCCGATTCTCGTCTCTCTCCTTCCTCCTTTTCCTTTTGTGTCCTTCTCCTCTCTCTCATCTCTCCTTCCTCCTTCCGCTTCCTCTCCTTTTGTTCCTATACTCCTCCCTATAATCAAATTCCAAATTAATACACTATATTCTACTCATTAGCCTCTTCTTCGTTTCTCCTCCTTCTCTTCCTTCGACTCTCCTTCTATCTCTCCTCCCCTCTCTCTCTCTCTCTCTCTCCTCCATCCACTCCCTCCACCTTTGTCCGCTCCTTCTTCCTTCCTTCCTTCTCTTCTCCGATCTCTCTTCTTACCCTTCCATTTCTTTTCTCATTCTCCTCGACTCTCCTCTTCTTCCTTTTCCTTCGCTTCTTCTTTCTCCTATTCCTTCTCTCTCCTCTCTTTCTTCGTCCCCTTATCCTCTTCCTCCCTTGCTCCCTATCCCCCCTCTCTCTCTCTCTCTCTCTCCCATGCGTCATGTTTCTCCCGTGCCTCCTCTTTTGAGTCCTCTCCCTCTTCTCTCTCTCCATTTTCTCTCCTACTCCTTCAGACTT